>NC_057807.1:544645423-544945423 GCF_018294505.1 Triticum aestivum
AATGTAAAAGAATTTTTAACGGACATAATTATGTACATTTGAGAGAAACAATGACATGCTTAACTAACTACTTCAGCCGCCTGTACATGTTGGCATGCCACTGCTTCACTCAAAGTGTTTGTTTTCTGCTGATGTAATATAGAGGTCTGTATTAATCTTATACACATTCTAGATTTGTAATTTAGTGGTTATCGTATACCACTGTTTTTTACACTAGAAGCTTCACCTTTGTAAGCATAGTTCGCACCTGCTACCTTGAACTGTGAATGATTTTGCCTATCCTGTTAGTCGGCATGATTGGAGATAACTAGTCTGTTACTTTTCTGAGCATACCTAATCTTTTGGGAGTGTAATTCTCATACCGTGCTATCTAGGGATATGAAGGCTGGGGAATTTTCTGATGTTTTATACTTTAATTACGCTCTTCAGCGAAGTGAGATTATAATTTTGGGAGTATTTCCTGGAAACTTTGTCTCCAACGTAAGAAGATGTACAAAAAAATCAGCTAAAGATTATAATTTTGGGAATATTTCTGTAAAAGGTATTGCATAGTGGTGCTTCGAGATGTTGTGATGGCCATTCAAATTTGTATGCTCATATGAATTGTTTTTCTATCATACGTTGTTGTATGTGCTGATTTATGTGTTTGAAAATTTTACTATAAAAATGCTTTATAAAAACACTAGTATGCTGCTTTGCATTCTTAGCACAACTATTATATTTTGTTCTTTGAAAGAATTTTCTATTGGTTTGTTCAAAGGTTGGTGGCACAGCAGTACCGTCAAACTATTTTCATTACATAATTGACCTTTGTTTATTTTTTCCATGGCCCAGGCCGCTGAAGTTACTACTCAAGTGAATTCATGGGTAGAGAAAGTCACGAGCGGTCGCATCAAGGACATTCTCCCCCCAGGATCTATTGACAATACCACTAAACTTGTTCTTGCCAATGCCCTTTATTTCAAAGGAGCTTGGACAGAGCAGTTTGATTCATATGGAACAAAAAACGACTACTTCTACCTTCTTGATGGGAGCTCAGTTCAAACACCATTCATGTCCAGCATGGATGACCAATACCTTTTGTCTTCTGATGGGTTGAAGGTACTTAAGCTACCTTACAAGCAAGGTGGGGACAATAGGCAGTTCTTCATGTATATCCTTCTTCCAGAAGCACCAGGTGGTCTCTCAAGCTTGGCCGAAAAATTGAGTGCTGAACCAGACTTCCTGGAGCGGCATATCCCAAGGCAGAGGGTTGCACTTAGGCAATTCAAGCTCCCCAAGTTCAAGATATCATTTGGAATTGAAGCATCTGATTTGCTCAAATGTTTGGGCCTCCAGCTTCCCTTCGGCGATGAAGCGGATTTTTCGGAGATGGTGGATTCCCTAATGCCACAAGGTCTTCGTGTCTCATCTGTTTTCCACCAAGCGTTTGTGGAAGTGAACGAACAAGGAACTGAGGCTGCAGCATCAACTGCTATTAAAATGGTCCTGCAACAGGCAAGGCCGCCCTCGGTCATGGATTTCATCGCGGATCACCCTTTCCTCTTCCTTGTCCGGGAAGACATCTCTGGTGTGGTCCTATTCATGGGTCATGTGGTCAATCCCCTCTTATCTTCGTAATGTGTTTGCTCTGAAAGTGTGTGTTGTCAGTTGCCCTCAGCCATTATATGTAAGGGAAGGGTTTCGACAGTCAGTCATGTTACCGATACAATAAATCCAATAAATGGTTCTCCTAAGATATCCAATAAATTGTCTTTTAATAATTGCTTGCTTGTTGTGCAAAGGAAAACCAATTGGACTATTTTTCGTTAATCATTGTGGATTTGTGGTAGTGTGGATTTCTCGAAGAACTACTCATGCCAAAAGAAAAAATCTAAGTCATCTTGATTAGTACTATCCGACATGAATCTCATCGTCATTAACATCTATATTTCACAAAAAAAACTGCCAATGGCCACTTTTTGAGATTGAATATGCTCTTCAATTTCTCTTCTTCTTACATTTTTCATATCATCGCTTATCTTTAGATACACTATAACTCCTTGGGATTGGAGTTCCCAGGGCCGATTGTGTTGATCGATTTACATGGCCCCACATGAACGGACGCGACCTTGCATGCTACCCTCTTCCTTGCCGCAGATCCTTCCTCAGTTTCTCTCCCTTCCGAGAATCTATTCCGACGTAGAGACAACGCCTCCAGCACTATAGTTGGTGCGGCCGACCGCTTTCTCGCTCTCCTCTCCGATTCCCTGCCTCAGAGCATCTACAGCCTCAAACACGGTGTGTCTGCGGGCACTGATCGGTCACTTCACAAATTGTGGCATCTACATTCGTGTATTTCATATCAGATCTCCTATATCCATACTAAACTATGCAACATTGATCAAACTACGAAGATCATCAAACGGACATAAAAATGTACTATACGTTCATCAAAAGGTCATCAACGGATCTTCGAAAAACCGCCAAAGTTCACATAATGCACATAATGACGGACAACTTTAAACTACATCTAAAAACCTAAAATTAAAGTGAAGAGAGCGGATCTTCATCACTTCCTCGCCGGCCCTTTCCCTTTTCGGTCGCCGGCGCAGCTGTAGGCGTCGGCGGCTGGTGGAGGATCGTCCGAGTCGTCGGACGAGGCGCCGTGGTCGTCACTATCGTCAGAGGAGGAGCAGAGGATGATGAGGCGTTTGAGGCGCCGGACGGCCCGGTCCTGCTGCCGCTTGAGCTCCGCCAGCCGAGCCGCCTCCAATGCTTTCTCCTCTGCCTCGCGCTCGAACTACTCGATGGCAAGCCGAAGCGCCTTGGCTTTCTTCCAGCGGAGCCGCCGATCATCCGTCTCCGTTGTCGTAAGCGACCGGCAGTAGACCCAAGTGGGGAACCGCTCGTCCCCGTCGAGCTCCGCCGGAAATCCGCGGCGACGGCGGACATATTACTCCTCCGCGTCCCTCTCCCTTGCCCGCTGCCTGCGGTGGCGGGCGGCGGACAGATTTCTCCGCCGCGTCCCTCTTCCTTGCTCGCTGCCTGTCGTGGCGGGCGGCGCACGCCTCCGATTCCAGCGTGCATGCCTGCGCTCGCTGGGCGGGCACAAGTACCCACCGCTATCCATGTGGGGGAGCAGCAGCCGGCGAGGGCAGGGGATAGTGTGGGGGAGGCGCGGACTGCGCAGCCCTCGTGGCGTTGCGTGTGGGCCGGGAGGGGCCTGCGCCAGCGTCCCCGCTGCGCTGGCAGGGGAGAGGTGAGGCGGCAGATCCGGAACTGACCTCCATGTTCACCTTGGACCTCTCGACGGCAATGCAGAGGGCCAGCTCCTCGTCGATGTTGACGTCAGAGTCGGAGCGGCTGCCGGAACTCGACATGGTCGCCGGAGTCGTTTGACTGAATCGAATCGGGGAAATCCGAGGAGGAGAAGAAGAGACGAAGCAAGAGCGGAGCGAGGTAGGGTTTTCGATTGGGGATATTTATGGTGACGATGTGGGGCTGGGGTGGACCGGGCTACCATGGCGGACGCACCGGGGCGCTCCATATCCTCCCTGGATTTGAGCTGGATATGAGGGGCGCAGACAGTCCAAGCATTTGAGGCTTGTTTGAGGACACGTCTCGATCAAATTTTCATGCCCGGTCAATGATCGCGTCATCCGTCCGGATGTTTGAGACGGATTTAGAATGCCCGCCTGTAGATGCTCTCGGCCTCAATCTTTCGCTTCCAAACGTTCCCCCGCGGCCAACCCAATCCAGGCCTCGTTCACCGTCTAGCAGTCGTCTGCGCCGCCTCCCGCAATTCCTCCGACCTCCGGGGCAACACTTCATGTAACTTCCCTGGATCATCGCGCTTCCCGCGCCGTCTCGTCGACAGTCGACGTGCGCTTCTCATGTTCAATTTTTCAAGGATAGTGTCACCGCTTTTCTCTCATGGTGTTTGGCTGCTCGATCACCTGGCCGCTGTTAATCTCATCTCGGTGATGCAGCAAACAAAGGAGAGTGCGGGTCTGCAGTTCAAGGTCAGACTGCAGTGCAACTGTGCAATGTAAGTTTTACTGACACGCTTGGATCTGCCGCGTCTTTGTGCTGGGTGCTAGTCGCTGCCCTGCTAGATGCATGGAAGAGTTGCATGTATACACACCGGTGTTGAGCGTTGGTGGCCTCATTGGTAACCCCGTGGACGAAGAAGGTCTGAACATTTTTCTGATTTGCACACACCCTGTCGATCCTGGACACACCAGAAAAGGCCAATCTTTTTTATTTAGCTGCCTATGTTTTTACACAAAACTATGAAGAACATAGAGGGCAGCTTTGGGTCACGGAAAAAACTTATACTGTGTGCAAAAGAAATCATGATTTCAGCAGCACTGAATATGTACAGCAAAGGTCGAAACAATTTATCAAAAAATGTGTGTGTGTTTCATTCTTCCGCAATACAATAAGAAGTCCACCACTAAAGCTCTTTCCTCCTCCACAAGTAAAGTCCCTTCTCCTCCGGTCGGCGTCGCCGTCGGTCCACCCCATCTCTGATGGCCTCTGGGCCATGGAGTCGCCGAGGATCTCGGCCCTTGTTCTCGTCCTTGTTAGATTCAGCGTCTTGGTTGGGGTTGTGTGGAGGCGGCGATGTCCCTTAGTAGGAATAATGTCTCCCACGCTCCATCCATGTCGTGATGGTGCTCCTAGCATCGTCAGAGGGCACGTGGAGGTGTTGGTCTCCGTGGATCTCATGTGATTCAGTCGGTGCGTCTCCGTGGATCTCGTGTGATTCGATCGGTGCTGGTCTTCGGTGGATCTGTTTGGATGTGGGTCCTCTGGCCTCCTGGCTTATGAGGCCCCTGTGGATCTTCGGGCCTCACCCCGAAGCTTCTAGGGTCTCTTATGTTTCAGAAAAAATCGTCAAAAAGTTTTGTTGTGTTTAAACTTCGGGAGGTATCGATTTTATGTAAAATCAAAAACATGAAAAAAAACAGGAACTGTCATTGAGAACTAAATCAATAGGTTAGTCAAGAAAAATAATATAAAATAACATATAAAGTATACAAAAGTGATATAATAGCATTTAACAATCAAAAATTTAGATGCGTTTGAAACGTATCAGGTACCAACCACAGTATTTTGGATCTCTCATTCAAGAGTGTGTGACCAACGTTAGCATATGGTCTTCAATTTGTTTTGAAACTTCGGCCAAAACAATCAAAATTAGCCAAATTGTATTGAAATATTGGAGAAAATTGAAAGCACTCTAACGATGCATGGTCGTGTCCTCGAATTGTCGCGTAATGCAAGGATCATGCCATCATTTCCCTGCTCTACTTAAGTTACAAAATAGGGGCATGTTCGTTCTTCCCGATTGCTCCTCGATTGAACGCTAGCGAGCGATGGTGACGGGGTCCTGTACCGAGGATGGATAACACCAAGGATCCCGGCCTCATCAACTACAAGGGGCCTGCTAGGCCCAACTCGAGGAGAAACTCTATGGAGGCAAAGACGGCCTTCGTGAGCCCCAAGACTAGAGGGCGGCCGCACCCTAGATCGCATCTGCCATGTAAATCCAAGACCTCTCCTGCCTATATAAAGGGAGGTCTAGGGTACCCATTCATCATCTATCCACAACTATAGCAATCTCAATATCTCATACACCATTGTAACCCCTTACACGAGGTATCACTCCATTATGAATCATCAAAACCAGCAGGACATAGGGTATTACTCTCTGAATGCCCGAACCTGGATAAACCCCTCGTGTGACCTCTGATCCATGACTTCCAGCTGGGCTTGGACCCCTACCGAGGTATCTGACGGTATTTCGCTCTGTCAAGTGACGCAAGCATACAGAGGCAGGCACCAGAGACCCTATCGGTACCGACGGGGCATCCGGTGGCATGTGGCACAGGCGTTGAGGTGCACGACAATAAGTCGAGGCAGTGAAGCTTTTCGGTTTTCAACCTACATATCCTTTCAGGTTCTTTTTTATGAGAAGTAGCAGCGCTACGTTCACTTCTTTAAGAAGGGAGAGTCAGGAAATTACAAGGGAAAACAAGGATGAGAAGGTACATATCACACGAGAACAACTAGGATTATATGCTACAACAAGATAGCAGAGGGGGCAACGAGGGAACTACAAAGGATGGAAAGAATGCCACTTCAACCACTGATCGCATCGACACAACCAATATGGAGGAGCACTTCAGCTTCCATCTTCATCTGACCAAGGAAGGACGGAGCTTTGATCTTGGTCGTCTCGTTGCCACCTGACAACACGCCTCGAAGAGGGGAGGGGTTCAAAGGGAGGGGGGCCAAAGGCGAATCGCAGACTCGCTACCCCGGCTTCAGATGAGAACATCAGCCTCTTCCACAAATGTGGTCAAAGAGGCGAGACCGATGCGCACACCGTGGCAAGAAACACCACATGAAATAGGAAGGAAGCAGGAGTAGGCACCACCAATCTAGTCGTGCCTGTGGCCATGGACCTCAAACAGGCCAACCAAAACAACAAATAACCAATGATGGGTCAGTGACTCTAAGACGCCACCTCCAAGGAGATTACGACATCGAGGACGCCATTGTCTGATCCAGAAGATGTAAGGCTTTCACTCAGAATGCACCAAGGACGCGAGGTGTCGGAGCTTCACGAAGATGCCTACAAGGAGGAAGACGCCGCCCAAATGTTGCCGTCATTTTTGCTAACAAAGTCGACATAGGCTTCTCTGTTGGGGAACGTAGCATGAAATTTCAAAAAAAAAATCCTACGATCATGCAAGATCTATCTAGGAGATGCATAGCAACGAGAGGGGGAGAGTGTGTCCACGTACCCTCGTAGACTGAAAGTGGAAGCATTAGCTTAACGCGGTTGATGTAGTTGAACGTCTTCTTGATCCAACCAATCAAGCACCGAACGTACGGCACCTCCGAGTTCTGCACACGTTCAGGCCTCGAACTCTTGATCCAGCAAAGTGTCGAGGGAGAGTTTTGTCAGCACGATGGCGTGGTGACGGTGATGGTGAAGTTATCCGCACAGGGCTTCGCCTAAGCACCACGACAATATAACCAGAGGAGTAAAGGGTGGAGGGGGCACCGCATACGGCTAAGAACAATTAATCTGCCCTAGAGGTGCCCCTTCCCCCGTATATAAAGGAGGGAGAGGGGAGGAGGCCGGCCTAGGGGGCGCGCCAAGTAGGAGGAACCCACTTGGACTCCTAGTCCTATTCGGGCCCCCTTCCTTCTATCGGAGGGGAAAGGGGGAAGGAGAGGGAGAGGGAGAAGGAAAGGGGGGCCACGCCCCCTCCCCTTGTCCAATTCGTACTCCCCATGGGGGGCGCCACTGAGGGAGTCCTGGATTAGGGGGTGTCCGGACAACCGGACTATGTGCCTTGGCCGGACTGTTGGACTATGAAGATATAAGATTGAAGACTTCGCCCCGTGTCCGGATGGGACTCTCCTTTGCGTGGAAGGCAAGCTTGGCAATTCGGATGTTATATCTCCTTCTCTGTAACCGACTCTGTGTAACCCTAGCCCCCTCCGGTGTCTATATAAACCGGAGTGTTTAGTCCATAGGACGAGGACAATCACACCATAGGCTACCTTCTAGGGTTTAGCCTCTACGATCTTGTGGTAGATCACTCTTGTAATACTCATATCATCAAGATCAATCAAGCAAGAAGTAGGGTATTACCTCCATCGAGAGGGCCTGAACCTGGGTAAAACATCGTGTCCCATATCAGGAGCGCCGAACAGTCACGACGAGCACGACTTAAATCTGCTGTCGGACAATATTCGGGATATCGCCCCTGCAGCTGCTCCGGACCTAAATCCGGCGCAGATCGCGTCGTCCGAGGACGAGTGGATGGACCCCGCCATGGAGGCCGCATACTCTTCGGCGGTAGAGTCGAACACAAACTCCACCGTTAAGGAATCTGCATCACCGGACCCCCGGACCTGTGTCCGAATGTGGGTTCTGAACCGCGCGCGCCCGGGCCTATCGAGTCCGATTGGGCTCCAATAATGGAGTTCACCACCGCGGATATCTTTTAGCACTCCCCCTTTGGCGATGTGCTAAATTCATTAAGGTCTCTCTCTCTCTCTGTCAGGAGATTCCTGGGCGAACTATGTCCGGCTCGAGTGGGAAGCAGGCGACGAAGAAATTCGTTACCCACCCACCACCCACTTAATAGCCACTTTCAATGATTTGACCAACGTGCTTGACTTCAACTCCGAAGACATCGATGGTATAGACGACGATGCGGGAGAAGAACAGGAACCACCACCCACAGGACGCTGGACAGCCACCTCTTCGTATGATATATACATGGTGGACACCCCCAAAGAAAACAATGGCGATGAGGCAACAGAAGATAACCCCTTAGGAAAGAAACCAAAGCATGGGCGTCATCGGCGCCGCTCTAAGCCCCGCCATAGAAATACTGGCACAGGAGAAGAAAACAACCCAGATGGTGCCGAAGAGGAATACTATCCTGATCAGCCTACCTTTGAACAGGCCGAACAGGAACACGAGCAGGTCAGCCCAGAGGAACAGGCGACGGACGGATACGTGGAGGATGACAACTATATGCCTCCCTCCAAAGACGAGGTGAGCCTCGGCGACGATGAATTCGGCATACCGAAGATCCAATAGAGTAGGAGCACTTTAAGCGCCGGCTCATAGCCACTGCAAGAAGCCTAAAAAAGAAGCAGCAGCAGCTCCAAGCTGATCAAGATCTGCTCGCAGACAGATGGACCGAGGTCCTGGCGGCCGAGGAATATGGACTTGAGCCCCCCACCAAGGGTTACCCAAAGAATAAGTTGCTACCTCAACTAGAGGAGGAGGCCGTAGAGCCTACACTACCAGCACAAGATGAGGCTGACCGGCCACCTCGTGGCCGGGATAAAACAGCGTATCAGACCGAATACCAGCTCGCACCCCCACGCCAGTTCACTATGGCCCGGGGCAATACGCGGGACCTGCGAGACATATTGGAAAACAACACAGGACAACCAAGATCGATCTACGGATCACGGGGGCGCACCACAGCACATGACGATGACCGTCATGCCGGATACGCTAATAATAAGTCCGGCCAGGCCGAACGTAACCGACCAGACTTAGTCACACTGCGTCGTGACATAGCCCGGCACAGAGGCACCGCACACCCCCTCTGCTTCACCGATGAAGTAATGGATCATGAATTCCTAGAAGGGTTTCAACCCATCAACATCGAATCATACGATGGCACAACAGACCTCGCGGTATGGATCGAAGATTTCCTTCTCCACATTCACATGGCTCGCAGTGATGATCTACATGCCATCAAGTATCTACCCCTTAAGCTTAAAGCACCAGCCAATCATTGGTTGAATAGCCTGCCGGCTAACTCCATCGGCAGTTGGGAAAATCTTGAGGACGCATTCCTCGACAACTTCCAAGGCACTTACGTGCGACCATCGGATGCTGATGACTTAAGTCACATTACCCAACAGCCCGGAGAGTCAGCCAGGGAATTCTGGACTCGGTTCCTAACTAAAAAGAACCAAATTGTGGACTGTCCAGACGCCAAGGCCCTGGCGGCCTTCAAGCATAATATCCGCGATGAGTGGCTCACCCGACACCTCTGCCAAGAAAAACCGAAGTCCATGGTGGCCCTCACGACACTCATGACTCGCTTTTGCGCGGACGAGGACAGCTGGCTGGCCCGCAGTAGCACCACGTCAAGAAACTCTGGCACTTCAGATGTCCGCGACAGTAATGGAAAGCCACGGCGCAATAGACATAAGCGTCGAAATAATGGTGACAATGCCAAAGACATGGCAGTCAATGCTGGATTCAGCAACTCAAAATCCGGTCAGCGGAAAAAGCCGTTCAAAAGAAACAATCTGGGATCGTCCAGTCTGGACCGCATACTCGACCGCTCGTGCCAGATTCACGGCACCCCCGACAAACCAGCCAATCACACTAATAGAGATTGCTGGGTGTTCAAACAGGCCGGCAAGTTGATTGCCGAAAACAAGGACAAGGGCTGCACAGCGATGATGACGAGGAGCCCCGGCGTCCGAACACTGGGGGACAGAAGAAATTTCCCCCCAGGTGAAAACGGTAAACATGATCTATGCCACCCACATTCCCAAACGGGAACGAAAGCGTGCACTTAGGGACATCTATGCGATGGAGCTAGTCGCCCCAAAGTTCAACCCATGGTTATCCTGTCCGATCACCTTCGATCGTAGGGACCATCCTACCTACATCCGTCACAGCGGCTCAGCCGCATTGGTCCTTGACCCAATCATCGACGGATTCCATCTCAAGCGAGTCCTTATAGACGGTGGCAGTAGCCTAAACCTGCTTTTATCAGGACATAGTGCGCAAAATGGGCATCGATCCCTCATGGATCAAACCCACCAAAACCACCTTTAAAGGTGTAATTCCAGGGGTAGATGCCCGATGTACGGGCTCAATAACACTGGAAGTGGTCTTCGGATCTCCGGATAACTTCCGAAGCGAGGAATTAATCTTCGATATTGTCCCTTTCCGTAGTGGCTATCATGCACTACTTGGACGAACCGCATTCGCTCGATTCAATGCGGTACCTCACTATGCATACCTTAAGCTCAAGATTCCAGGACCTCGCGGGGTTATAACAGTCAATGGAAACACAGACCGCTCCCTCCATGCGAAAGAGCACACTGCGGCCCTCGCGGCAGAAGTACAAAGCAGCCTTCTTCGACAGACAGCCCATTCGGCAATGACAACCTCGAACACCGTCAAGCGAGTCCGGAGCACCCTGCAACAGGATCGTCAGGCACGCCAAGAGCTCGATTAGCAATCCGGCCTCCGCCCCAGCCCCATTCAGGCGGCATTTGTGCCACGCGTACACAACTACGCACTCAAAATAGCATGGGCATAGGTGGAGGCGAGTCGACGATGCAGCCCACAGTGCGGTTCAGCCGCCACGAGGCCCGCATACCCTTCTTCTTTCTTTCTTTCAGGACCCTATTTTCGGGCAGCCCCTTCAGAGAACCGGGCCATCGGACTCATCACAGGAGGGAACACCAAGGAGGCAAGAGGCTTTGCACACAAGGGAATACCCAGGTGGTCTTTGTTAATGATCGTTATACCTGTTTTACATACCCGCATGCAGCTTGCCCTTGGACAGGACATGTCAAATAGTCCTATTTGTTTCTGCTTAATGCATTATTGTACACATACGCCTTGCCGTATTATACAAATAACAACGGGAAATAGTATACAGCGTCAGCTTCTTATTACTATCTTCATATTTTCCCTTGAATATTTATTTAATATTGCATCCGTACACCTTGGTACGATCAGTTTGCCAGGGGCTTCTTATTGAGCCCCATAACATGGCAAGAAAAGTCCGAACACTTTCAACAGTGTGGCACCCCGAACTTATAGCATTATATGCATCAGCTCCGAATCATGTCTTGGGTCAATACTTGGGTTAGCCCGGCTCCCTTGTTTTGGTACCTTACGTTCCGTTATATCGGCTAAGGTAGCGCAGGGAGAACTACTGCGATTGTGTCTCGGTTCTTCCGGACGAGCACCTCAGTAGAGAAAGCCGAAAACTGACTGTCATGATGCGGTGAGGACTGGTCGTTGTTCGAGAGGTACTAAATCCTTAAAGATTTTTTCCGCTTAAGGCGAGGAATCGGCCTTGTTCGATTTAGGTGTGTATAGTGCCCCAGTTCGGCCTTCCGAATACTAGGGGCTTCGCCGAAATATAAAATTATAGACTTCTATGGCCAAGTAAGAGTTATAAAGCCGCATAGTCTGATTGCCTTGTTCGCTGCACCAAACACCTCCTTAAAGGACCAAAAACTTGGATAAAGAGTGATTCGGTTTTCCACGAACACCCCAGTACTAGCTACACGGGGGCGGAAGCCGACGACTGGCCTACTTTCAGAATTTTATAAACGGCCGCACAGAAGGTAATATTTTAAATCAACAAAGTGTTATATAGCGCAAACAAACTTGTTTTCATATTACAAAGACGACATGAGTACATTCACTCAAAGATCGTGTTCTTGGTGCATTCATCGGCCACAAGGCGACCGCCTTTCATAACGCCATCATAATATTTCTCGGGGTAGCGATGCTCCTTACCCTCCAGGGGTCCATCCTTCACCAGCTTCTCAGCATCCAGCTTGGCCTAATGCATCTTCGCGCGGGCAAAGGCCCGGCGGGCACCCTCAATGCAGACGGATTGCTTGATAACCTCAAGCCGCGGACAAGCATTTACCATCCGCTTTATAAGGCCAAAGTAGCTGTCGGGAAGAGGCTCACCAGGTCACATCCGGACTATCAAGCCCTTCATGGCCAGTTCGGCTGCCTTGTGGAGCTCGACCATTTGCTTCAGTTGGTCACTCAATGGCATCGGGTGTTCGGCTCCGGCATACTGGGACCAAAACAACTTCTCTATTGAGCTCCCTTCTTCCGCGCGGTAGAACTTCGTGGCATCTGATATGCTGCGTGGCAGATCTGTGAATGCCCCTGGAGAGCTCCGAATTCGGTTAAGTAAAAGAAAGGTCTCCTCCACATGCTTCCTCTGCATAATGAATGCCTTACCCGCCGCTATCTTCTTGGCCACCTGGATTTCCTGGAGGGCCTTTTGGGCTTCGGCCTTGGCATCTTTCGCGCTCTTGAGGGCTTTGGCAAGCTCAGACGCTTGCGTCTTGAAGTCATGCTCCAAGGACTCGAACTTCTTGACGAACTCCTGGAGCTCTTGCTGTACCTCCCCCACCCGAGCATCTTGCTTTTCACGCTCGGTGCGCTCTGTGGCCGACTTGGCTTCGTCCTCGGACAGCGCTTTCTTCAGGGCCGCCACTTCGGTCATAGCCCCTATTAAAAATCATGATGCTTGTTGATAGCATCATCAATTTTTCTCCTGTACATGACACACGGACGGGGTATCACTTACCTTTGTTCTCCTCGAGTTGCCTCTTCACGAGGCCGAGCTCTTCTACGGCCCGCCCTAGGTCCTGCCTGAGCCCGGCGACCTCAGCTGTGCACGCAGTAGCGGTCAGCAGTAACGCCTGCTTATTAACCTAGACAAGTAATGTCAGACTCCTGCGGATTAATAATTGACCCTCTGTTTGGCTTTTCTTTCCAAACACCAAACAGAGTATCAGAGGCTACTGTCTATCGGGTGATATTTTCTCACATTTTTCATTACTTACCTCAAAGCCTATTAGGAGGCTGGTGCAGGCTTCGATCAATCCGCTTTTGGTGGACCGGACCTTCTCAATCACCGTACTCATAAGAGTACGGTGCTCTTCGTCAATGGAAGCGCTGCGAAGCACTTCTAGCAAATTATCTGATGCCTCTGGCTTGGTGGAGGTCATCGGCATGGCCGACTCGCCCTCCTTAGCGAGGGGCTGCCCACTTGAATCCGGAACCTATGGAGGCTCCCGTACAGTAACCGGCAGGGAGCCAGACTTGTTGTGGCTCCCGTCTGCATAATCCATGGGGATCTTACCCCCCATGTGCCCGGCGTCTGGGATTTTGCCTTGGGGCGTCTCCAGAACCGTCGCCCCCTGCTCTGGTATCCTTTGGGACAACACCTCGGTGTCGTCCACGGGTCGTGGGGAGGTGGCCGTCGGGAGTGAATCCATCTCCGACTCACTCAAGGACCCATCCGAAGAGGATACCCCGAGATTAGACTTGGCCGGACTGCATACACGTGTTTGGCGTTATTACAAACTATGAAGTTAAGGTCGCACGAAAGGTATTACAGAGTGCGGATACTTACGACCTCACCCGGGGCTTGCCCCTGGGCAGCCACTCCTCCTCGCTGTAGGCGGCCGTGGTGGAGTGATCGAGAAGGGATGCCTTTCCCTTCTTCGGCGTCCTAGCCTCCCCCTGTGGGGCAGCTTTCCTTTTCTTCTCCTCCCCAGTGCGGGGAGGGGGCATTTCTTCATGTTTCACCCCGTCTCCGTGGGAGGAAACTGCCTCGGTGTCCTCGGACAACGAGTCTATCACGGCCCTGCGCCGGAGACCTTTCCTGGTCCCCGCGGCCGCTTTCTTGGACCTTTCGGCCTCCCCAGATGGGGCGGCCTTCCTCTTCTTCTCCTCCCCTTCGTGGGAGGAGTGCGCCTCATCGTCTTCGAGCGAGGCATCCGGTGCAACCTCGCGCTGGAGACCCTTCGGTGTCCCTGTGTCCTTCTTTTCGGCCTTCTTCTCCAGCACCTTGTAAGGCGCCGGAGCCAGCATCTCCGTCAGGAGTGCGATCGCTGGATCTTCAGGTAGTGGAGCCGGATAGTCGATCCGCTCCACCGTCTCCACGTAATCATGTTTTGTCAGTATGATGACTTAAAGTCCTCCCATGAACACGTTGGGAAAGATACATCTTGTGATACTCAGAGGACTTACCGGATTGGCAAGGCGCTTTGCGCTGAGTCCGCGGTCCTCGGAAGTAGGGGGAGGAACTTCGCCGGTCTTGAACAGCACCTTCCAGACGTCCTTATGTGTCGTGTCGAAGACCTCGTGCATCATCTGGTGTTCGGCTGGATCGAACTCCCACATATTGAATGCCCGTCTTTGACACGGGAGGATCCGGCGGACGAGCATGACCTGGACCATGTTGACAAGCTTGATCTTCTTGTCCCTCATACTTTTGATGCAGGTCTTGAGTCCGGTCAGCTCCACAGGTTCGCCCCAGGCCAGGCCCTTCTTTTCCCAAGAGGTGAGCCGCACGGGGATTCCGGATCGGAATTTGGGGGCCGCCACCCAATTGGCATCGCGTGGCTCGGTGATGTAGAACCACCCTGATTGCCACCCTTTCACGGTCTCCACTAAGGAGCCGTCAAGCCATGTAACGTTGGGCATTCTGCCCACCATGGCGCCTCCGCACTCCGCCTGCTGGCCGCTCATGATCTTCGGCTTCATACAGAAGATTTGCAACCACAGGCCGAAGTGGGGCCTGATGCGGAGGAAGGCCTCGCACACGACGATAAATGCCGAGATGTTGAGGACGAAATTTGGGGCTAGATCATGGAAATCTAGCCCATAGTAAAACATTAGCCCACGGACGAACGGGTGAAGTGGAAATCCTAGTCCGCGGACGAAATGAGAGAGGAACACTACTCCCTCCCGAGACTTTGGAGTGGGGGTGATTTGTCCCTCTGCTGGCAACCTGTGCGCGATGTTTGCGGCCAGGTATCCGGCCGCCCGAAGCTTGGTAATGTCCTCCTCCGTGATGGAGGAGGCCATCCACTTGCCTCCCGCTCCGGACATGCTGTGAATGGTCCTACGGAGAAGGTGAGAACTTGGGCGCTGGGGCTCGAGAGTGCGAGCATGGATGAGCAAAGGAGGAAGAAGGCATGGGTAAGAATGGGGGATCCTTGTCCCTTTATAGAGGCAGTCAAAATTGTGCGCCTCCCCACTTTCCTGTTAAAATCGCTTATTTTCCAAGCGCCACGTTAAGTAACACGGTTGGGTTACCCGTACCCTTATTAATGAGAATCCCGTGACAAGGGGACATGATCTCTGCTTCGACAAGACGTGCCGAGGAAACCACCTCGCAATATGTGCGGTGGCCGGCTGTGAGAAAACGGCTTGGATGATGACTCGGCCATGGTGTGATGTCACGATGTCAGCAGATTTGATTTGTGAAATATTTATCTCTCTACGGTGGTATGTGAAATTTGTCTTGCAGAGTCAGACACGATCCTTGTGTTTGGAATTTATCTTGAAGTATTCGGAGATGGAACCCACCTTGCAATGCCAAAGACAATCTGCGCGTCGGACTCATCGTCATTGAAGCCCGGTTCAGGGGCTACTGAGGGAGTCCTGGATTAGCGGGTGTCCGGACAGCCGGACTATGTACCTTGGCCGGACTGTTGGACTATGAAGATACAAGATTGAAGACTTCGTCCCGTGTCCGGATGGGAATCTCCTTTGCGTGGAAGGCAAGCTTGGCGATTCGGATGTTAGATCTCCTTCTCTGTAATCGACTCTGTGTAAACCTAGCTCCCTCCGGTGTCTATATAAACCGGAGGGTTTAGTCCGTAGGACGAGGACAATCATACCATAGGCTAGCTTCTAGGGTTCAGCCTCTATGATCTCGTGGTAGATCAACTCTTGTAATACTCATATAATCAAGATCAATCAAGCAGGAAGTAGGGTATTACCTCCATCGAGAGGGCCTGAACCTGGGTAAAATTCGTGTCCCCTGCCTCCTGTTACCATCAGCTTTAGACGCATAGTTCGGGACCCCCTACCCGAGATCCGCCGGTTTTCACACCGACAGCCACCTCCTTGTGGGTTGTCTTACCTCTTCCCTATGGCGCATGTGGCCCATTACTTTCCTAGGGGGGTTCTGATAACCTCCTGGTACTCTAATAAATACCTGAAACACTCCGGACCCATTCCGGTGTCCGAATACTATTGTCCAATATATCAATCTTTACCTCTCGACCATTTCGAGACTCATCGTCATGTCCGTGATCTCATCTGGGACCCCGAACAATCTTCGGTCACCAAAACACATAACTCATAATACAAATCGTCATCGAACGTTAAGCGTGCGGACCCTACGGGTTCGAGAACTATGTAGACATGACCGAGACACCTCTTCGGTCAATAACCAATAGCGGAACCTGGATGCTCATATTGGTTCCCACATATTCTATGAAGATCTTTATCGGTCGAACCGTTATGACAACATACGTTATTCCCTTTGTCATCGGTATGTTACTTGCCCGAGATTCGATCGTCGGTATCCACACACCTAGTTCAATCTCGTTACCGGCAAGTCTCTTTACTCGTTCCGTAATGCATCATCCCACAACTAACTCATTAGTCACATTGCTTGCAAGGCTTATCATGATGTGCATTACCAAGAGGGCCCAGAGATACCTCTCCGATACTCGTAGTGACAAATCCTAATCTCGATCTATGCCAACCCAACAAAACACCTTTCGGAGATACCTGTAGAGCATATTTATAATCACCCATTTATGTTGTGACGTTTGATAGCACACAAGGTATTCCTCCGGTATCCGGGAGTTGCATAATCTCATAGTCAAAGGAACATGTATAAGTCATGAAGAAAGCAGTAGCAATAAAACTTAATGATCATTATGCTAAGCTAACAGATTGGTCTTGTCCGTCACATAATTCTCCTAATATTGTCATCCCGTTCATCAAATGACAACACATGTCTATGGTTAGGAAACTTAACCATCTTTGATTGACGAGCTAGTCTAGTAGAGGCTTACTAGGGACACTGTTTTGTCTATGTATCAAGTTTCCAGTTAATACAATTCTAGCATGAATAATAGATATTTATCATGATATAAGGAAATATAAATAACAACTTTATTATTGCCTCTAGGGCATATTTCCTTCAGTCTCCCACTTGCACTAGAGTCAATAATCTAGATTACAATGTAATGATTCTAACACCCATGGAGTCTGGGTGCTGATCATGTTTTGCTCGTGGAAGAGGCTTAGGCAAAGGGTCTGCCACATTCAGATCCGTATGTTTTTTGCAAATCTCTATGTCTCCCTCCTTGACTTGATCACAGATGGAGCTGAAGCGTCTCTTGATGTGTTTGCTTCTTTTGTGAAATCTAGATTCCTTCACCAAGGCTATTGCTCCAGTATTGTCACAAAAGATTTTCATTGGACCCGATGCACTAGGTATTACACCTAGATAGGATATGAACTCCTTCATCTAGACTCCTTCATTTCCTACTTCCGAAGCAGCTATGTACTCCGCTTCACACGCAGATCCCGCCACGACGTTTTGCTTCGAACTGCACCAACTGACAGCTCCACCATTCAATATAAATACATATCCGGTTTGTGACTTAGAGTCATCCGGATCAGTGTCAAAGCTAGCATCGACATAACCATTTACGACGAGCTCTTTGTCACCTCCATAAACGAGAAACATATCCTTAGTCCTTTCCAGGTACTTCGGGATGTTCTTGACCGTTGTCCAGTGATCCACTCCTGGATTACTTTGGTACCTTCCTGCATACTTATAGCAAGGCACACACTAGGTCTGGTACACAGCATAGCATACATGATAGAACCCATGGCTGAAGCATGGGGAATGACTTTCATTTTCTCTCTATCTTAGGCAGTGGTCGGGCATTGAGTCTGACTCAACTTCACACCTTGTAACACAGGCAAGAACCCTTTCTTTGACTGGTCCATTTTGAACTTCTTCAAAACTTTATCAAGGTATGTACTTTGTGAGATTCCAATTAAGCGTCTTGATCTATCTCTATAGATCATGATGCCCAATATATAAGCAGCTTCACCAAGGTCTTTCATTGAAAAACACTTATTCAAGTATCCTTTTATGCTATCCAAAAATTATATATCATTTCCAATCAACAATATGCCATCCACATATAATATTAGAAATGCTACAAAGCTCCCACTCACTTTCTTGAAAATACAGGCTTCTCCAAAAGTCTATATAAAACCATATGCTTTGACCACCTCATGAAAGCGTATATTCCAACTCCGAGAGGCTTGCACCAGACCATAAATGGATCGCTGGAGCTTGCACACTTTGTCAACACCTGTAGGATCAATAAAACCTTCTGGTTGCATCATATACAACTCTTCTTTAAGAAATCCATTAAGGAATGCCATTTTGACATCCATTTGCCAGATTTCATAATCATAAAATGCGGCAATTCCTAACATGATTCAGACAGACTTAAGCATCGCTACGGGTGAGAAGGTCTCATCATAGTCAACTGCTTGAACTTGTCGAAAACCTTTTGCGACAAGTCGAGCTTTGTAGATAGTAACATTACCATCAGCGTCAGTCTTCTTCTTAAAGATCCATTTATTCTCTATGACTTGTCGATCATCGGGCAAGTCCACCAAATTTCATACTTTGTTTTCATACATGGATCCCATCTTAGATTTTATGGCCTCAAACCATTTTGCGGAATATGGGCTCATCATCGCTTCCTCATAGTTCGTAGGTTCGTCATGGTCTAGTAACATGACTTCCAGAACAGAATTACCATACCACTCTGGTGCGAAACATGCTCTAGTTGACCTACGAGGTTTGCTAGTAACTTGATCTGAAGTTTCATGATCATCATCATTAGCTTCTTCACTAATTGGTGTAAGCATCACTGGAACTGATTTCTGTGATGAACTACTTTCCAATTCAAGAGAAGGTACAATTACCTCATTAAGTTCTACTTTCCTCCCAGTCACTTCTTTCGAGAGAAACTCTTTCTCTAGAAAGGATCCATTCTTAGCAACAAAGAGCTTGCCTTCGGATCTATGATAGAAGGTGTACCCAATAGTCTCTTTTGGGTATCCTATGAAGATGCACTTCTCCGATTTGGGTTCGAGCTTATCAGGCTGAAGCTTTTTCACATAAGCATCGCAACCCCAAACTTTAAGAAACAACAGTTTAGGTTTCTTGCCAAACCATAGTTCATACGGTGTCGCCTCAATGGATTTAGATGGTGCCCTATTTAAAGTGAATGCAGTTGTCTCTAATGCATAAACCCAAAACGATAGTGGTAAATCGGTAAGAGATATCATAGATCGCACCATATCTAATAAAGTATGATTATGATGTTCGGACACACCATTACGTTGTGGTGTTCCAGGTGGCGTGAGTTGTGAAACTATTCTACATTGTTTAAATGAAGGCCAAACTCATAACTCAAATATTCGCCTCCCCTATTAGATCGCAGAAACTTTATTTTCTTATTACAATGATTCTCCACTTCACTCAGAAATTCTTTGAACTTTTCAAATGTTTCAGACTTGTGTTTCATTAAGTAGATATACCCATATCTGCTCAAATCATCTATGAAGGTCAGAAAATAATGATACCCGCCATGAGCCTCAACACCCATTGGACTGCATAAATCAATATGTCTTATTTTCAATAAGTCAGTAGCTCGCTCCATTGTTCCGGAGAACGGAGTTTTAGTCATCTTGCCCATGAGGCATGGTTCGAAGCATCAAATGATTCATAATCAAGTGATTCCAAAAGTCCATCTGCATGGAGTTTTTTCATGCACTTTACACCAATATGACCTAAACGGTAGTGCCACAAATATGTGCACTATCATTATCAAATTTGCATATTTTGGCATCAATATTATGAATATGTGTATCACCACGATCGAGATTCAACAAAAATAGACCACTCTTCAAGGGTGCCTGACCATAAAAGATATTACTCATATAAATAGAACAACCATTATTCTCTAATTTAAATGAATAACTGTCTCGCATAAACAAAATCCAAATATAATGTTCATGCTCAACGTTGGCACCAAATAACAATTATTCAGGTCTAAAACTAATCCTGAAGGTAGATGTAGAGGTAGCGTGCCGACGACGATCACATCGACCTTGGAACCATTCCCAACGCGCATCGTCACCTTGTCCTTAGCCAATCTTAGTTTAATCCGTAGCCCCTATTTTGAGTTACAAATATGAGCAACCGAACCGGTATCAAATACCCAGGCACTACTACGAGCATTAGTAAGGTACATGACACGTCTCCAACGTATCTATTATTTTTTATTGTTCCATGCTATCACATTACCCGTTTTGGATGTTTATGGGCTTTACTTTACACTTTTAAATCATTTTTGGGACTAATCTACTAACCGGAGGCCCAGCCCATATTGCTGTTTTTTTGCCTATTTCGGTGTTTCGAAGAAAAGGAATATCAAACGAAGTCCAAACGGAATGAAACCTTCGGGGGCATGTTTTTTGGAACAAACGTGATCCAGAGGACTTGGAGTGCAAGTCAAGAAGCAATCGAGGCGGCCACGAGGGGTGGAGGGCGCCCCCCCTACTGGATGTGCCCCCTATCTCATGGGCCCCACGGGCATCCACCGACCTACTTCTTCCTCCTATATATACCCATGTACCCCGAGAACATCAAAGGCGACCACGAAAAACTATTTCCACCATCGTAATCTTCTGTATCCGCGAGATCCCATCTTGGAGCCTTCGCCGGCGCTCCGCCGGAGGGGGGATCAACCACGAAGGGCTTCTACATCAACACCATAGCATGTCCGATGAGTTGTGAGTAGTTTACCACAGACCTTCGGGTCCATAGTTACTATCTAGATGGCTTCTTCTCTCTCTTTGAATCTCAATACCATGTTCTCCTCGATCTTCTTGGAGATCTATTCGATGTAACTCTTTTTGTGGTGTGTTTGTCGAGATCCGATGAATTGTGGGTTTATGATCAAGTTTATCTATGAGAAATATTTGAATCTCCTCTGAATTCTTTTATGTGTGATTAAGTTATCTTTGCAAGTCTCTTCGAATTATCAGTTTGGTTTGGCCTACTAGATTGATCTTTCTTGCAATGGAGGAAGTGCTTAGCTTTGGGTTCAATCTTGCGGTGTCCTTTCCCAGTGACAGCAGGGGCAGCAAGGCACGTATTGTATTGTTGCCATCGAGGATAAAAAGATGGGGTTTATATCATATTGCATGAGTTTATCCCTCTACATCATGTCATCTTTCTTAATGTGTTACTCTGTTCTTATGAACTTAATACTCACTACAAAAAAATACACTTCTATGATGATACGTGTTTGTCACAGTAGGTCGCATTTTCTTTCATGCATGTACATCCATGACGATTTTATGACAGAATCAAGATAGTCATACCTGTGCTGTCGTAGAAGTCTTCCATGACATTACCAAAATTATCATCACGGAAGTGTCCACTTCCATGACGATAAATCGCGCATCACGAAAGTGCTTTCATCAAGGGTGACGGACACGTGTCATCCACCGTAACGAAACGCCGTTAAGCTATCGGGTCGGGTTTTGGATCCGATAACCCATTAACAGCCCCGACCAATGGGGATTTTCCACGTGTAAAATCATCATTGGCTGGAGGAAATACGTGTCGGCTCATTGTTGGGACAGATGTCATCCACTCATTGGAAAGAAGGCGCCTATGATACGTCGACAAGTGGCACGGCCCAACAGAGGCCCATTCCTGTGAAAATGCTGGCCCGTTTGACTTGGTCAAAAGATGGCGGGTCGGCCCATGTAAAGCCTGTTAACGGCATGTTCGCATATAGCCCATTTACAGCCCGCTAACCCAAGGCTCGTTACGCCCTATCCGAATTAGGCCCAGTAGCGTCATCTGGGCCATCCAATATGATTCCAGCCTGTTTTCACTTTTGGCCCATGTATGGCCCATAACGTCTTTCGGCCCATATGAGGCCCTATGTAACTCTTAGCCTATTAACGGCCCGTGGTGAAACTGGCCCGTAATGAATAGTGTATCACCTTACACCCATTAATGGCCCGTGGTGAAACTGGCCCATAATGAACAATGTATCACTTTATACCCATTAACAGCCCGTTATTCCGTTGGGCTGTTTCCAGCCCATGTTATCTTTCGTCCTTCTCAGAGCCCATTTATTCTTGGGCTCATTTCCAGCATTAGTTTACTTACGTCCCGTTAGTGTCATTTTTTGCTTGTGGGCCAAATTCAGCCCATGGTTACAGTCGGCCCGTTTGTGATCCGTTAATACATTGGGCCGTTTTCATAGCGTCATCAAATACGGCCTATTAATGATGGCCCGTTATGGTCGGCCCATGAACGGACGATTCCAACTCTAGCCCGTTTACGGGCATATTGCAGCCTGTTAATGGCCCATGTTTGGCCAATTGATCATATTGCCCGTATAAGGCCCATTGATGATACGGCCCGTAGAAGGGCCATTGTTTCTACAACCCGTAAAAGGCCCACTGTTTTATGGCTCGTAGAAGGCCCACTATTTCTACGGCCCGTAGGAGGCCCAGTGTCACTACAGTAAATATTCGCCCATGGTTATTGTGGCCTAGTTTTAAAAAATAGGTTATTGCAGCCACTAGCAAACCGCGGAAAAAGAACTGCTATGACTACAAGCAAATAAATAAACAATACAACAAGGAAATAAATAAGCAAGCAACTTACACTAGGCTATCACGGCTATCACACATATTACATCCACTGGGCATCAAAGTTTGCCACCAGTGCAAATAAACGCGCCGACAAAAGAATATACAGAACTGAGAGCACTTCAGAAGGCACTAGGCCTGGCCAGGTCGGGGCCCCCAAACAGCTGAAGAAGCTGAGTAGACCTCAGTTGTGTCAACGATAGATGCATCAACACTAGATTTAAGGCATGATGGTGCGCACGGTAGTCCTCTGACATCTTCATTGCATCTTTGACTTCAAGTCGGAGCTGAGCTGAAGCAAGCCTTTCTGCTTTAAGTTGAGACTGAAGAAGTCGAATTGATTGAGGCAGCGACTGCACTGAGGTTGTCTCACACCTGCTAGTGAGTAGCTTCAACTCACTGTCTTCATCAAGACAGGACCTTGGGGTCATCTCGCTGTCCTCAAGATGGTTTGGCTCACTATCTTCCCTAAAGTTCTGCCTGGCGTAAGAGATACGACTCTGAAAGAGAAACAAGGAGACACGTAATAGGTTTCGCAATTATATAAGCAAATAAATGGATCTGTTCTGCATAAGGAACATGTTTTTACAACTACAATTTGAAACTGGTAGTTGTTGCAAACATCCAATCGCATGTAAATAGCAAAGCAAATAGCAGTGGAGGAAATGATGCCTATCCAAATCTATACTAGAACAAAGTTTGAAGGCTTGAGAAGGATGAACTTACATTACATGTTAACACGGGCTGGACAAAGCCCTTCTCCATGTTGATGGAAGGATAATTCAATAAATTCCCCAAAGAATATTCTTTATAAGCGTTGCCATTATTCTACATTTTGCAAAGAATAAGTATAGATCAAATAATATTGGAAGAAACAGAGGATAATGAAGCTCAGGTGCAGACTGATGATACATAATCAAATAGCAACTAATTAAGTACAGCATTACAAGGCAAAAGGGAGAGAGGTACTGACAAGAGCAATGCAGAGCCCATTATTGTTTTGAGATCGTATGATCCTTTGAGCAAGGAGATTCATCTGAAATTAGTTTTCATACAAGAGAGAAGGTAAGGCATAAGCAGAATATTAGGAGTTCAAATTTTGAATTGATATCATAGACAGTACCTGACGCTGGGCTCCCAGCAGTTCTAATAGGGGTTTGGCCACTGGAGTAGGGGTAAAGTGTGGTATAGTTGGGCCTGTGTTTTCTGTGGCTGTTGATCTATCTAATTTAACAGGTATCACTACCTTTTCCAAATACCTAGTTTGTACTCCTTGAGGATCTGCACTCACCCTCTTCCTTTTGGACATCTATTACGAAAGAACAACATTTGACTGGAAAAACATAGTGTGACGACACATGGAAAAGGTACAGAAAATGGATAGGTATGGCATATACTCATATATGATGCTTAAACTAAGCAGATGGTGTAACAAAGTAGAAGTAATGCAAGAGGTCAGATGCAAAATATGTGCGACCAATACAACTTTGCAAAGTTAGAGCAAGCACCTTGATGGGTGAATAAGATAGGCCATCCTCCACCATGCCAAGTTTGTTAGCCAGTGGATCGTTCCGCAATATTCCTCTCGTGCGCCCATTCTCATATTCATTTTGATAATGTTCAATATCTGACATGCATGAAAACATAAAAACAAGTGAGAGTTTCTTTGTAATGCAGAAGTGATTCTAATCCAATACTGCCTTCCTGTAAACCCCTTTGTGCTATCTCTGCAATTCTTTTAAAAGATGCCATGCATGCTGTAATTTGTTGTGTGCATTAATATAATGTGGCCTACTACTCAAAATATGAGAGCTCCAGAAGTGATGACACTTCGCAGATGACAGCTTCAACATATAGTAAAGAAGAACAAGTCGACCTAACCTGACAGATTCAAAATATACTAAGGGAGAACAACTCGACCTGACCAGTCGACCGCAAGAGAAGAGTATCATCTTAAAGAAGAGCAGAAGAGCAAGCAGATTGAAGATATTACAAGTCTTTCAATACAATGTCGGTTGGCCACCCATGATGAACCAAAGCGCACAGAGAAATACTATTCTTTCTGGTCTCTCCATATGTGGCTCACATGCATTTCGAAACTAAAGTAGGAACATTTAGTTAACCAATTAAACATCTCTCAGTTTTACTAATATCAGCAATAATATCATATATGAATTTGTACAACTAAGCTTGTTTAGCTTGATGGATGGAGCAGTGCTATTACGACACGAACCACGTAGGCTGATTGTGGTCATCATAAAATGGGGAAAACATAAGCATGATGAGTACAGTGTTGACCGTGGCAGTGGGATGGCAGATCTGAAGCTGCAAACCGCGCAAAGGGTAGTTAGCAACCGATGTTTGCTTTGAAATAACAACTAAGATTTGGTATGGACAAGAAAGTACGGTCAACAAGTGACAAAGAAATGCAATTATGCTGTCTCTTTATATGTCGCGACATGCATTTGGAAACTCAATGGGACCTTTAACTAACCTATTAAATGTGTCGGTTAACTAATATCAATATCATATCACAATCATATTTGAACAACTAAGCTTTTGAATTCTGAGTGTTGTGTTGTTTAGCTTCAAGGGTGTAGTAATGCTAGTACGACAGAAAGCACCTACGCAGATCATAGTATAGTAGATAAAAGGGGAAAACCCTAAGCATCAAGAGAAAAAACAGGAAAGTGGAACTAGCTGGACCAGTGGGTGGCGCACATGCTTTTCGAAATGAATATGGGAACATTAGATGACCAATTAAACGTTCTCTGTTTTAGTGATATGATCATCATATCAGATTCGTATTTCAACACGTAAGCTTTGGGTTGAGGTCTTGAGGAGTAGTGCTAGCACGACACGAATCACCTACGATGATGGTAGTGAATATAAAGGGGGGAAACCATAAGCTTTACGAGTAGTGCCCATGCCATGGTGGATCTAAAGGTGCAAACCGGACAAAACTACTTCACAACCAATGTTTGCTTTCAACTAGCCACTACGATTTGGTATGGACAAGAAAAGTACAGTAAACAAATTACGATCTATTTTCCGGGTGAGATCAATAACTTAAGCACATATGGAAGAGTACCACCTCTCTTGCGACGCTGTGTAGGCGTATGCTGATACGTTGAGGGTGTTGTGGATGCGATGGCTGTCGGCGGCGGGGAAGAAGAATTTAGATGGCAGACGACCGGGTAGGGGGATATATCCTGTTTCCATGGATGAGGCGGTCGTAGGAGCGGCAATGGCAAGGTGGACGACAGCGCCGATGAAGCGAGAGGAGGCGATGAAAGGATCCTGGTCCAGCATCGTGGATGAGAGACATCCATCTCTTGCAGTGGACGACGGGGTAGGGGTAGCGGCTCCGGCAAGGTGGAGGATGGGGTGGCGGACGGAGGAGGCTAGCCACAGTGCGGAGGTTGTCATGCCGCTGACGGTGTATGAATGGGAAAATGGAGGGGATCTCAAACTTTGGGATGCACTTCTTTGAAATGGGGGAAAGTTACGAACTTATCCCCCCTTTAAAATTTCAAATATCGCGTCGGTTGGGGATAGGACGGTAATCTCGCATCTCCAAATATTTGCCGGTAACTATTTCGGGCGATGAGAGGGTGTTTTGCCGCCCACGGTGTACGAACAGGGCTGACAGGTAGGGCGGTTGTGTCACGTCTGATGGAAGTTACACATCTGCCCCTATTTAAAATATTAGCCTACATCGATTTCAGATGAGGAGAGTTTGTTTTGCCGCCCACCGTGTATGAATGGGGAAATGGAGGAAGAGACACATGTCTTTCGGACGAGCTTGAATCAAATGTGTTTTGCCACCCACGTTTGGCGCCCACCGTGTCTGAATGGGCTCAGAGGCCATTGTGTCACGTCTAATTGAAGTTACTAGTCTACCCCTATCGACACCAGTGTAAATCCGGTCGATAAGGATGTCAAGTTTCAGGGGTAGACAGTAATTTCCATCTTGCAAACACTTGCTTCGGGCAGTCCACAAATTGTAGTGGGTGTTTAGCCGCTTCGTTCAAAACTTGGGAGAATTAGCATTCACGTTTGCCCTGGGCCCTGGCAAACTAAATTCAAGTCCAATTTGTATTCGATTACGAATATCCATAGATAATTATATGTTTTGTTATTTATTTCTTCAAAACCACAACAAAGATTTATTCCACCTTTATATATGATTATGATTTAGAAATGTCGTGATCTTCAAATTCAGTAGGTTGGATACACTCTGAGTCAAACAGTTATTTCATCCAATACAATAGGCTCACACGAAAAACAGTTCACCTTATGTCAATCATACAAGTACTGAGGATTACCTCGCCTAAAAAATTCAGATCATTACAACACATGGACAACATAGGGGGTCTTGCAACATAATCCATTCAGAGACATGACACAACATGCAAGTACAATAATCTAATGACAATTTCAACTGGTATCTAAAGAAGAACCGGGATTACCTTGGGCTTCAAATAGCAGAAATAGCAGGACCTCCTCCGTCTTCAAATGCAACATTCTTACTTCCTCCAATTCTTGGGTTGCTTGCATAATGTGTGCCGCTAATTCTGTAATTTCCAGCCTTAAGATAAAGATTACCTCATTCATGGCAGCCACACCATCTCTTTCTGCCTCTAGTAGAGCCTCAAGCACTATAATATCTGTGCTTAGACTGCTCTCCGGCGGTGTTGCCTCTGAACTGCTACCATCTGGTAACATGGATGGCGCACTGCTTCCACAAATAGATTCTGGGGTTGTACATTTTTTCCTAGTGTGAACGGCATCCTGAAAGGTTTCTGCTGGACATAAGTAAGAGATAGTTATTGTATGATCCAGGCAGTAAGCTTACATGGTAAACGACGGACGAATTATTGCCGAGCATGGCAAACTATATTTAAATGGTTCAAAGCGGCATCAGCCGAAAAGAAATTAAAATTGTAAGATGAAACTAGGGATGTAAATGGCAAATAAACAACATCCGCGAGTCCCATCTAGTTAGTTTTTGCTACCTCCCTAGTTCATTTTCCTCAAAAAACAAAAACTCTTTTGAACTATCATACCACTAGTGGACTTTAATCGGGATTAAACGGGACCCAGTTGACATCCCTAGTTGAAGGGAGTGTACCACCGCTATATTTAAGTTGCCAAGGCATCTAAGCAGTTGAAATAATCTAAGAAAGCACTTAACAGTGTGGCCTCATATAAACTACGAAGACAGTCTTGTGATGGAGTTGAGAGGAAAAGTTAAGGACTCAAATGAAATAGGCATGCATTTCTTTACGATAGTACAATAGGCATTGCTGACATATTGGCCAACTCAGGTATAGCGTAACAACAAACAAGCATTCAAATCAAGCAATACAGCAAAGCAGACAACTGAACTA
Organism: Triticum aestivum; assembly: GCF_018294505.1. Classification (NCBI taxonomy): domain Eukaryota; kingdom Viridiplantae; phylum Streptophyta; class Magnoliopsida; order Poales; family Poaceae; genus Triticum; species Triticum aestivum. The sequence goes on from NC_057807.1 coordinate 544,673,732, forward strand.
TTTGTAATTCAGTAGGATTATAGGTTGAGGGCACAAGCCAAGAAAGCAGCCCACTCGCATTACATTTCACATGTACTAAAACACACTGGCTTACCATATATTGCTGTGAAGCCTCGCTGTTGTTGCAATGTTCTTTGAAGATATCGTCAGCATCCCGTGGTTGCAAATCTAGTAGTTGTAGTTTATTTTGCACCCTCTATTTAGGTAAAATTAATTCTAATCGCATGCACTGGTTCGAATTGATCATCAATGGTTCATCTAAACTAATGAAAGAAGGGTGTGTGCATACACGACAATATATCTACTTCCCTCTATTTTTATGCTTGTTCAGGGAGCCAATCCCAAAAGAACAAATATTTTGCTTGATGGGGTTGGCATCTCCATAATTAATAGAAGCATCAAATTAGTCATGCAACTGGGGAAGATCAAGAACACACAAACAAGTAATGAACAGAGGCTCGGAGCAGTGATGTAATAGCTAGCATCAGAAAATGTAGGGTAAAACAAACAAAAAGCAGCGGAACCACATGCTAGTTTGCTGATGTGTAATTAAGCATAGAGAACATTAAGCAGTCTGATGGAACCAACAGGTGGCATCAGAACAAAACTAAAGCATATTAACTATATGTGCACTGGTATGTAATTTAGCACATGTAACATGTTCACTGCCAGAAGTATGGCCCTACAGGTGCAAGCAGAATAACGCGTCTCGTGAAAAACTGAATGATGCCCTGAAGAAATTCAAAGCTGTAGTGCTTATGCTAGGAAAGTGAACGTAGGCGCCGGCTGTTGGATAATATTACCTGATTCTCGGCGGCGTATGGGTATAGTTGTCATACTTGATAGCTAAGGATCGTCACTGATGCTCGTGTGGCGGTTGAGTTTGGGCCGGCTGTCGCCTTCGCTGAAGCGGCTCCGGTGCTACGGTTGCGGCGCCTATCGACATACAAGAAAGCTCATCTGTGGTAAGTGAACAGTTGCACGATAAAGAGAAAAAATGAAGGAATACAAATCGAAATAACCTGATGAGGCTGCGGTGTCGGTAAAGCATGGCCGGTGGAGTTGAATATGGCATCCGTGGAGCGGGTCCAGTGCAGTGGACGAAAGCTTCGGCGGGCGCGTTGTACAGTGCTTTCGGTGAGGTGGATCTGTTGTGGCGGACGAGGGCTTGTATGAAGGGCCAGCGAAGGGGCAGACGAGGGAGTCAGTGAAGGGTCTACGCTGAGGTGGACGAGGGTGCCGGTTAAGCAGATCCGATGCGGTGGACCATGATGGCGGTCAAGGAGATCTGGAGCGGTGGACAAGCCAGTCGCTAAAGCGGCTTTGGTGAAGTGGTGAGTTGGCAGTTGGGGGTTCCAATGTTCGGAAGGTAGATCGGCGGGGTGTGAGGTCCACCGCTGCGGCGGAGGACTAGATTCGGCGGCTTGCCGTGGTTGGGGGGGTCGGGGAGGGGAAGGGGAGGGGCTCTGGGGAAGAATGTTGGGGGAAAAGAGGGGAAAACAATGGAGTTACCAAAGCAGCCCTTTTTCGTTCATGTGGCAGGGGTAAAACGGGAATATCGCAAGGCTAAACTTTCGGGCGCGTGATATTTCGATGTAGCGGGAAGTTTGAAAGCTTTTGGTGCCTAAAATTATAAGTATTCTGCTCTTGTACAGCCGACTATGATATCATGGCCGACAATTTGTTTGTTTTGCACGCAAAAAAATGTGGAAGTTTTGAAAATCAATGTCACCAACTCGAAACTTAGATTGTCCATTCAATTCAAATATAGACCATTGAGCTACTACAAGCAAATACCATCATACGATCCAATTCAAATGAAATTCCAAATGTGTTTATCCTAAATATGATGACAAAAGCAAAAATGTGTATGTGTATGAATAAAGTGGATAATTATAAAGTTTGAACATGCCCTTATGTGTATATCTCTATTTTGATATATGAATTTGAAATCATGAAATCCCGGCTTAAAAAATGTACATCCGTTTAAATGAATTACAAAAGCTAAAGATGGAGTCGGATTCCAAAATTCCAATCTTAGGTTTGTAATTCTGGTACATCAAGGTATATCACGCATGTTCAAAAGTATCGTTATCTCATAGTACAAACTATGCAACAAATTGATCAACTATGAGTGCACAATATCTCAATTACGCAAAAGTCCCTCAAATATAGACACCTCACTCTTTATCTGAAATCACCCCCCCACCACCACACACACACACACACATAGAGAAGTCGTTCTCTCCCCCAAACACCAACACACGAGCACATTAACACCCCTCTCTCTTGTAAAGTCCGGACCCCAACATAGGTCTCTATCACTTTGACTCTCGGGCATGCACACATCTCTTCCATCACTCTCTAGGTCTCCCGCTATCTCTCTTACCCAAGCACACGCACTATGTAGAGTGTATATTTCCCATACACACAAAATGTCACCCCAAACGTCTATCTCCCTAGTTATGTGGTTGAGGGAGTTCCGGACTAGGGGGTGTCCGGATAGCCGAACTATCATCATCGGCCGGACTCCAAGACTATGAAGATACAAGATTGAAGACTTCGTCCCGTGTTCGGATGGGACTTTCCTTGGCGTGGAAGGCAAGCTTGGCGATACGGATATGTAGATCTCCTACCTTTGTAACCGACTCTGTGTAACCCTAGCCCTCTCCGGTGTCTATATAAACCGGATGGCTTTAGTCCATAGGACGAACAACAATCATACCATAGGCTAGCTTCTAGTGTTTAGCCTCCTTGATCTCGTGGTAGATCTACTCTTGTAACCCACATCATCAATATTAATCAAGCAGGACGTAGGGTTTTACCTCCATCAAGAGGGCCCGAACCTGGGTAAAAACATCGTGTCCCTCGTCTCCTGTTACCATCCGCCTAGACGCACAGTTCGGGACCCCCTACCCGAGATCCGCCGGTTTTGACACCGACATTGGTGCTTTCATTGAGAGTTCCTCTGTGTCGTCACCGATAGGCTCGATGGCTTCTTCGATCATCAACGACGATGCAGTCCAGGGTGAGACCTTCCTCCCCGGACAGATCTTCGTATTCGGCGGCTTCGCACTGCGGGCCAATTCGCTTGGCCAGCTGGAGCAGATCGAAGGCTACGCCCCTGGCCGTCAGGTCAGATTTGGAAGTTTGAACTTCACGGCTGACATCCGCGGGGACTTGATCCTCGACGGATTCGAGCCACAGCCGAGCGTGCCGTACTGTCACGATGGGCATGATTTAGCTCTGCAGCCGGACAGTACCCTGGAGGCCGCACTCGAACCCGCTCCGATCTTCGACTCGGAGCCGGCTGCGCAGACCAAGGATGGATGGCTAGACACCACCTCGGGGGCTGCAACCTCTACGGCGATAGAGCCGAACACCGATCTTGTCCCCCATGAAGCTCGTGACTCCGAGGTGCCGGACTCCTTGCCGGACTCCGGACCTCCCGCGCCCCCTCCAGTCGAATCCGATTGGGCGCCGATCATGGAGTTCACCGCGGCGGACATCTTTCAACACTCACCTTTTGGCGACATCTTGAGTTCGCTAAAGTACCTCTCGTTATCAGGAGAGGCCTGGCCGGACTGCGGCCAGGACGGTTGGGATGCGGACGACGAAGAAATTCAGAGCCCACCCACCACCCACTTGGTAGCCACTGTCGACGATCTAACCGACATGCTAGATTACGACTCTGAGGACATCGACGGTATGGACGACGATGCTGGAGACGACCAAGAACCAGCGCCCACCGGGCACTGGAAAGCCACCTCTTCATACGACATATACATGGTGGATATCCCAAAGGATGGGAACGGCGAAGGAATAGCGGAGGATGACCCCTCCAAGAAACAGCCCAAGCGCCGGCGTCAGCGGCACCGCTCTAAATCCCGCCATAGCAAGAATGAGGATTCCGGCACCGGAGACAATAATACACCGGATAGCGCCGAAGACAACCCACTCCAGCAAGATCCAGCACAGGAGGAGGGGGACGCCAGCCCTCATGAGAGAGCGGCCGAAGAAGAGGTAGAGGACTATATGCCTCCCTCCGGAGACGAGGCAAGCCTCGACGACGACGAATTCGTCGTGCCTGAGGATCCCGTCGAATAGGAGCATTTCAAACGCAGGCTTATGGCCACGGCAAACAGCCTCAAGAAAAAGCAGCAGCAGCTTAGAGCTGATCAAGATCTGCTAGCCGACAGATGGACCGAAGTCCTCGCGGCCGAAGAGCATGAACTCGAACGCCCCTCCAAAAGCTACCCCAAACGTAAGCTGCTCCCCCGATTAGAGGTGGAGGCATATGATCCCGCTTCACCAGGAGACAATACGGCTGATCGACCACCCCGTGGTCGCGACAGAGAGGCCTCAAGGCCCTTCACTAGACCCGTACCCCGGCATCGCTCGAAAAGCACAAGGCCACAGGGGAACACTCCGGACCTGCGAGACATATTGGAGGATAAGGCAAGACAATCAAGATCGATCTATGGATCACGTGGGCGCCCCACGATACGTGACGATCACCGTCACCCCGGACACAGTAAGTCCGGCCGGGCCGAACACAACAGACAAAGCTCTTTTGAGCTCCGTCGCGATATCGCCCAGTACAGAGGCGCCGCACACCCACTGTGCTTCACAGATGAGGTAATGGATCATCAAATCCCAGAAGGGTTTAAACCCGTCAATATTGAATCTTATGATGGCACAACAGACCCCGCGGTCTGGATCGAGGACTATCTCCTCCACATCCACATGGCCCGCGGAGACGATCTCCACGCCATCAAATATCTCCCACTCAAACTTAAAGGACCAGCCCGGCACTGGCTTAACAGCTTGCCAGCAGAGTCAATCGGGAGTTGGGAGGACCTGGAAGCCGCATTCCTCGATAACTTCCAAGGCACGTACGTGCGACCACCAGATGCAGATGACCTAAGCCACATAATTCAGCAGCCAGACGAATCGGCCAGACAATTCTGGACACGGTTCTTAACCAAGAAAAACCAAATCGTCGACTGTCCGGATGCCGAGGCCCTCGCGGCCTTCAAGCATAACATCCGCGATGAGTGGCTTGCCCGGCACCTGGGACAGGAAAAGCCGAAATCCATGGCAGCCCTTACATCACTCATGACCCGCTTCTGTGCGGGTGAGGACAGCTGGCTAGCACGCAGCAACAACCTCAACAAAAATTCTGGCAGTCCGGATATCAAGGACCGTAGTGGCAGGTCGCGTCGCAACAAAAACAAACGCCGCATTAACGGCGATAACAGTGAGGATACGGCAGTCAATGCCGGATTCAGAGGCTCTAAACCCGGTCAACGGAAAAAGCCATTCAAAAGAACAACTCAGGGTCCGTCCAATTTGGACCGAATTCTCGACCGCTTGTGCCAGATACATGGCACCCCTGAAAAGCCAGCTAACCACACCAATAGGGACTGTTGGGTGTTCAAGCAGGCAGGCAAGTTAATTGCCGAAAACAGCGACAAGGGGCTACATAGCGACGACGAGGAAGAGACCCGACCACCGAACAATAGAGGACAGAAGGGTTTCCCCCCACAGGTGCGGACGGTGAACATGATATATGCCACGCACATACCCAAAAGGGAGCGGAAGCGTGCACTCAGGGATGTATACGCGATGGAGCCAGTTGCCCCGAAGTTCAATCCATGGTCCTCTTGCTCGATCACCTTTGACCGAAGGGACCACCCCACCAGCATTCGCCATGGTGGGTTCGCCACATTGGTTCTAGACCCAATCGTCAATGGATTTCATCTCACCAGAGTCCTGATGGACGGCTGCAGCAGCCTAAACCTGCTTTATCAGGACACGGTGCGCAAAATGGGCATAGACCCCTCAAGGATTAAACCTACCAAGACGACCTTTAAAGGCGTCATACCAGGTGTAGAAGCCAATTGTACAGGCTCAGTTACACTGGAAGTGGTCTTCGGATCCCCGGATAACTTCCGAAGCAAGGAGTTAATCTTCGACATAGTACCGTTCCGCAACGGCTATCATGCCTTGCTCGGGCGTACCGCGTTTGCAAAGTTCAATGTAGTGCCGCACTACGCATACCTCAAGCTCAAGATGCCAGGCCCTAGAGGAGTCATCGCGGTCAACGGAAACACTGAACGCTCCCTCCGAACGGAGGAACATACAGCGGCTCTCGCGGCAGAAGTACAAAGCAGCCTTTTAAGGCAATTCTCGAGTCCGGCTGCCAAGCGGCCGGACACAGCTAAGTGTGCCCGGAGTAACCTACAACACGACCACCTGGCACGTTCCGAGCATGCGTAGCAGTGCGGCCCCAACCCCAGCCCCTGTAAAACATTAAGACAGACCCTTCGCGTACTCCATTACGCTCTGAAGATACCATGGGCATGGGGCAAGGGGCTCGACCACGATAAGCCCAGACTGCGGCTCAACCGCACCAGGGGCTCTTAAGTGTGTCGTTTCTTTTTCTTTTCCTTTTATTTTTTACCTACAGGACTCCGTTCGTCAGAGGCCCTGTCCGGCAGCAGACATGCCGAACCCACGATACAACAGTCACGGAAGGAGAAAGGCTACAACGAAAACCCAGGTGGTCTCCATCATGAGCATTAAATCTGTTTTATGCATTATTCCATAGCCTACCCCTGGAGGGGGACATGTTAAACAGTCCCATCCCTTGCTTACCGCACCACTTGTATCGTCCTGCACTTACAACAGTTTTTATTGAATAAAGCAATGCAGCACATTTTTGCTTCTAATTGCATTTCTTTCTTACACATATGTTCATCTATGACATGTTGCATCCGTACGTTTTGGTACGGCTAAATACACCAGGGGCTTATGTTTCCCGCGTTATGGTGTGATAAGTCCGAACACTTTCACAAGTGCGGCACCCCGAACTTATAGCATTATATGCATCGGCTCCGAATCATGTTCTTGGGTCAATAGTTGGGTTTGCCCGGCTCCCATGTTTTGGTACCTTATGTTCCGTTTTATCGGCTAAGGTAGCACTGGGAGAAACACTGCGATTGCGCCCCAGTTGAGTTGGGTTAACGCCTCAGTGGAGAAAGCTAAAACTAACCATCATGATGAGGCGAGAGCTGGTCACTGTTCGAGAGGTTCTTTGCGAGTCCCTAAAGACTTATGCCGCTTCGAGCGAGGAGCCGGATTCTGTCCGGCCAAGGCGTGGATAGCGCCCCAAATTCGGCCTTCCGAAAACTAGGGGCTTCGCCGAAATTTAAAATTATAGAATTATATGGCTAAGTGAGAGTGTTCAAGCATTATAAGTTCGGTTGCCTTGTTCGTTGTGTTGAGCGCCTCCCTAGATGGACCCAAAAATGGGAACAAGAGCGCTCGAGTTTATCCCGAACACCCCAGCACTCGTGGTATGGGGGCTGAAGTCGACGACTTGCCATCTCTCAGATTTGATAAACAGCCGCACAGAAGGTAATATTTTAAATTAACAAGCATTGCTTAGCGCATATGAACCAAGTTTATAGCGCACAGGATAACAAAATGCGAGTCTACTCAAATATTACATCTTTGGAGCACTCACCCACAATAGTGCGGGCGCCCTTCAGCACACTCCTATAATACATCTCGGGCGTGCGATGCTCCTTGCCCTCTGGTGGTGGGTCCGTCACAAGCTTCTGGGCATCCATCTTGCCCCAGTGCACCTTTGCGCTGGCAAGGGCCCGACGCGCACCTTCAATACAGGCGGAGTGCTTCATGACTTCAACCCACGGGCACGCATCCACCAGCCGCCGCACCAGGCCGAAGTAGCTCCCAGGCATGGCCTCCTTAGGCCACAGCCGAACTATGAGGCCCTTCATGGCCTGTTCGGCCGCCTTGTGGAGCTCGACCAGCTGCTTCAGCTGGTCGCTAAGGGGCACCGGATGTCCGGCCTCAGCATACTGAGACCAGAAGACCTTCTCCGTTGAGCTCCCCTCCTCGGCCCGGTAGAATGCGGCAGCATCGGACATGCTGCGGGGAAGATCTGCGAATGCTCCTGGAGAGCTCCGAATTCGGGTAAGCGACAGGTAATTAACACTCACGTGCTTACTTTGCATGAAAAATGCCTTACCCACTGCTATTTTCTTCACCGCCTCTATCTCCTGGAGGGCCTTGTAGGCTTCGGCCTTAGCGGCTTTGGCACTCTCAAGAGCCATTGCAAGCTCAGACTCTCGAGTCTTCGAGTCACGCTCCAGGCTCTCGTGTTTCTTCACGAGATCCTGGAGCTCTTGCTGTACCTCCGCCACCCGCGCCTCCTGTTTCTCTCGCTCGGTGCGCTCCGCAGCCGCATTGCGATCGACCGCGGCCACCGCCTCCTTTAGGGTCGACACCTCATTAGTGGCCCCTGTAATACCCCAGTTATCCTTGTTATTTTTCTTGCAACCAAAATCCTTTTCTGTAAGGTACAATTTTCATAAGGTATTACTCACCTTCTTTTTCCTCGAGCTGCTTCTTGGCATGGCCGAGCTCGTTCTCGGACCGCTCGAGGTTTTCCTTCAAAGTTTTGACCTCCGCAGTCAGTGCGGCAGAGGTCAGCAGCACAGTCTGCAATCCCATATTGACATATTTTCATGACTCCTGCGGTTATCTTTCTAAAGATCCTCAGTCCGGCTTTTCTTTCCGAACACCGAACCGAGAATCAGGGGCTACTGTCTATGCGGTACCATTTTACATATATTGAAATTCTTACCTCAAAGCCTGTTAGAAGGCTGTTGCAGGCTTCGGTCAGCCCGCTCTTGGCGAGCTGAACCTTCTGAATCACCGCACTCATAACAGTGCGGTGTTCCTCTTCGATGGAGGCGCCGTTGAGCGCCTCTAGCAAATTATACGACACCTCCGGTTGGACGGAGGCAACCGGCGTCGCGGTCTTGCCCTTCTTCCGAAGGGGTCGCCCGCCGAACTCTGGAGCCACCATGGGTTCCGGGGCTGAGTCCGGTGCAAAGTCCGGGAGGTTGTCCTGCGACACCTCCGGGGCCCTCTCCTCCTGGTGGGTCCCTTCCTGGGATCCCACCTCGGCATCATCCACATCACAGGGGGTGGAGGCAGTCGGAAGAGAATCCATATCCGATGCCCCTAAGGACCCGCTCGACGAAGTGGGGAGATCATCCTTAGGCGGACTGCAGGGTTGTATGCGGCATTAGAAAGACATAATGTGGGCAGAAAACGAAAACCTTGAAGTTATTCGGGAGTCCGGATACTTAAGATCTCGCCAGGGGCTTGGCCCTTGGAGGCCAGTCCTCGTCGTCGTCACTAGCATTGGCGGAACAGTCCGGGGGAAGAGTTTTTCCCCTCTTGGACCCTTCGGCCTCCCTTGTTGGGGAGGCCTTCCTTTTCTTCCCTCCCCCCACTGGGGGAGAGGCTTTCTTCTTCTCCTCCTCGCCTTGGTGGGAGGAGTCGGCCTCGGATTCATCGTCCGATCGCACCTGAAAACGGGAACTCTTCCGAGTCCCCGTGGCCTTCTTCTTGGCCTTCTTCTCCGGCACCACGTGGGGTGCCGGAGCCAGCAGCCCCGTTAGGCGGGCGTCAGCTGGGTCCTCTGGCAATGGGGCCGGACGGATAGCCTGTGCGGCCTTCTTCAGCCAGTCCTATCAAAGGAAAGGGAGTTTAGATCCCGCATAGAGTCAAACTATGAATAACAAGCGTCCCGTAAAGGACAATATCACTTACCTCGTTAGCTGGACGCTGCGAGCTGAATCCGCGATCTTCGGTAGCGGATGTGGGAGCCTCGGCGCCCTAGAACAGCACCTTCCAGACCTCTTCGTATGTAGTGTCGAAGAGCCCATTCAAAGTTTGGTGCTGCGCCGGATCGAACTCCCACATATTGAAGCCCCGTCGTTGGCACGGGAGAATCCGGCGGATGAGCATGACCTGGACTACGTTGACAAGCTTGAGCTTCTTGTCCACCAGCTTCTGGATACAGGCTTGGAGTCCGGTCAGCTCCTCCGAATCCCCCCAGATCCGGCCACTCTCTTTCCAAGAGGTGAGCCGTGTAGGGATGCCGGATCTGAATTCGGGGGCCGCTGCCCAATCAGGGTCACGCGGCTCGATGATGTAGAACCACCCCGATTGCCACCCCTTAATGGTTTCCACGAAAGTACCCTCCAGCCACGTAACGTGGGACATCCTGCCCACCATGGTGCCTCCGCACTCCGCTTGGCTGCCCTTCACAACCTTCGGCTTGACACTGAAGGTCTTGAGCCACAAGCCGAAGTGGGGCTGGATGCAGAGGAAGGCCTCGCACACGATGATAAACGCCGAGATGTTGAGGATAAAATTCGGGGCCAGATCATGGAAATCTAGGTCGTAGTAGAACATGAGCCCCCGGACAAAGGGATGAAGTGGGAAGCCCAGTCCGCGGAGGAAATGGGGAAGGAATACTACCCTCTCATGGGGCCTAGGGGTGGGGATGAGCTCGCCCTCGTCGGAGAGCCGATGCGCGATGTCACTGGACAAGTATCCGGCGCTGTGCAGCTTCTGGATATGCCCCTCCGTGATGGAGGAGGCCATCCACTTGCCTCCCGCTCCGGACATGTTTGGAGAAGGTTGAGGTGAGATGTGCGGGCTTGGGCGCTAGAGCTCGAGTTCGCAGAGATGGATAAGCCAAGGAGGAAGAAGGCGCAGGTAAAAAGGTTGGATCTTTATCCCCTTATATGGGCGGGCAGAAACACGCGTCCCCACCGGCCTGGTAAAACTCGCTTATCCCCCAAGCGTCGCGATTGATGGCGCGGTTGGGTTACCCACGTCCGTATTGATGGGAATCCCGGAATAAGGGGAACACGATCTCTGCTTCGACAAGACGTGCCAAGGAAACCGCCTCGCTAAACGCGCTGAAGTGGTACAATAAAAACGTTTCAAATAAAGGCTTGGTTGTGGTGTGACGTCATGCCACGGAATACGTCAGCAGATTGAACTTGTGTGAATATTATTCTCTCTACGGTGGTATGTGGAAATTATTTTGCAGAGCCGGACACTATCCTGGTGTTCACAATCTTCTATAAATTATTCGGAGGAGGAACCCGCCTTGCAATGCCGAAGACAACATGCACGCCGGACTCGTCGTCATTGAAACCTGGTTCAGGGGCTACTGAGAGAGTTTCGGACTAGGGGGTGTCCGGATAGTCGAACTATCATCATCGGCCGGACTCCAAGACTATGAAGATACAAGATTGAAGACTTCGTCCCGTGTCCGGATGGGACTTTCCTTGGCGTGGAAGGCAAGCTTGGCAATACGGATATGTAGATCTCCTACCTTTGTAACCGACTCTGTGTAACCCTAGCCCTCTCCGGTGTCTATATAAACCGGATGGCTTTAGTCCATAGGACGAACAACAATCATACCATAGGCTAGCTTCTAGGGTTTAGCCTCCTTGATTTCGTGGTAGATCTACTCTTGTAACCCACATCATCAATATTAATCAAGCAGGACGTAGGGTTTTACCTCCATCAAGAGGGCCCGAACCTGGGTAAAAACATCGTGTCCCTCGTCTCCTGTTACCATCCGCCTAGACGCACAGTTCGGGACCCCCTACCCGAGATCCGTAGGTTTTGACACCGACAGTGGTTCTCGCGCACTCACCTCACACACCACCCCCACTGCAAACAAGCACACTTTGTCTCCTTGTGCACCACTCTCCTCTTTCTATCTCTCCCACATGCAGACCCGCCCCAGCTCCTTCCCTGTATACATATATGTCGTGACTCTTTGCATAGCTCCCTAATGTATAATCGTTCTCGATTTCGCACATTGTTCTCTACACCATCTATTCTAGATCTCTGATGAAGTCCCTATCACACACACGATGACTCGCTTCCCTTGCATCTCCGTTCATAGGCCAATTTCGGACAACATCAACATTGTCTCCCTATCTATACGCCATTTATGGACACAAACGACCCCTCTCGCCCCCTCTCTTCCTCTCTATCTATCTCCATGGCTAGCTCTCTCTTTCTCTCGATCTCACACCCCTCTCCCACACACACATTCGATGTCTCTTCCAAATAGTCTGCTCCCCCCGCCCGCACCCGTGCTATCCCACTACTACACATGTCACACCATTCCCCCTTCCCTTATACTAGGTTTACATCATCAGTGGTCTCTTTACTCCACATACACTCTCTCCCTCTCACACACAAACGCGTGCACAAACACACACACAGACACGCACAAACACCCATTTATCTGGATCCTCATCTCTCCCCATGTTCGCATGTGTATCGCACACACTCACTCTCTAATTATGTATATGTGTCTCCACATTACACAACACAAAGCCCCATGTACATGTCTCTCTCTATCCTCCACACACATAGACACAAAGAATCTGTTATCATTGCCTCAGTCTCTAACATATCACACACGCACACTGTCTCTCTCTCTCGCAAACACGCTCAAGAAGGGTTTCCCCGTGAATAACTTACTGTCTATTCATCAACAGTCGTGGCAGTACAGCGAACACGAGACGTGAAAAACAATAAATCTACACATGCTTAGACCACCTAGTATGACTACTAGGACTAGAGCAAGCCAAAAAACGCGCCGCCGTCACCCCCTCCTTGTCGGCGACGGGAAAATCTTTGTTTTACACAATCGAGAAGTCATTGTGCTAAGGCCCCACATGCCGAAGCGTTGAATAGAATGTAGATGCTAGTTTACAGAAGCAAGTATCGATAATACATGTGTATCTCCATACTTATATTTCTTCTCTTATAAAAAACCGAGTTGGTGATGATGGTACGTGTGCCATCTTGCAATATAGACCGTCCGATCTATATCTGACAGATGGAAATTAAACTAAAAGATACCCGCACCCCTCTCCACATTTGCAGACAAGGCCTTCCCTCGTTCATCCTTATCTCCAACAAACCTCATTGTTGAGCAATTAAGAAAGGAAGCCTCTGGAACAAACTGGCCTGGTGACCGCTGCGGCGTCGTCAATCCCCATGCCTCCGCTTAGTCCGACCACCAACTACCACCACACCCCACTCCTCTTCACCTTATCTCATATTTCTTGAGATATCATTAGTTTTTACACATGGGATTACTCCCGCAAGGGTCAATCACAACAAGTGTTTTATAAACAAATGCATCTTGATGTTCCATGCAATGCACGGATCTTGCTAGTACTCCTAAACAAGACTAAGTTGGTGATGCTGGTGTGTCTGTCATCCGTCGTTTCTAACCATTAGATCTACATCTAACGATTGTGAGGTAAGTTGTTGCCTTTTCTCACCAACATCCCACTTGTCTACCAATTTGAAGAAAAACCCATAATTAGTATCTTAAAACCAACCACATCCCTCCCTGACCTCACCAAAACAGCCCAAGGAATATATTCTAATTAAAACATAATATATCTCTAGTGACATATGTATATCAAAATTAGAGTGTTTTGTACCAAGTTTGTGAATAAGTATTATTCTAATTATGATTCGTTGCAACGGACATGAACATTGCTAGTATTTCCAACCATGCATTTTTTCCTAGTATTCCATAGTTTTGAGTTTTTCATCAAGATATTAGTCACTCATGGTTGATATTTACTTTCAATCATGTACACATATGCGCTATGTAACTAGCCTTGCTTATTGGCTTCCAAAGCTTAACTTTCACTCCTACTTACAATATGTAGAGTATTTAACAAAAAACTACCACTTTCAACCAGCCCTAGGAAGAATCTATTGTACAAAAAATAGCAAAAACATACCCAAAATTTCTTAATCCACGCCAAAAACTACTACCTAGTACTCCTACCAATTAGGTTCGTTTAAACCCATTTATGACAGGGTTGGCCCACACGTCCGTGCTGACGAGGCAGCTTAAACCAACACATTTTGTTTGATCATTGACACGAGGGACCCACATCTGACCTTCTATCCTGTTATTCCCCCTCAAATCATTATTTTTCCTGAACATTACTTCAAATAGTATTGATGCATGTTCATCGGTGGCGCCGGTGATGAGCGAGTTGGCCGCCGCTCCGCCGGACGGGCCGGATGCCGCGCTGGCCTCCGCACGGGTTGGCAGGCTAGCCCGAGCGTGACTCACGAGCGAGCAAGCTGCCGCGCTGGCCTTCGCTCGAGCCAAATGGCTGGCCTTAGCGCGGCGCACGCGAGCAAGCCGCCGCGCTACCGTGCCAATCTAGCTAGCAAACCTTGCAGACAAGCAGATGGACAGAGCTATCTTGGCTAGCTAGCGGCCGCGAGCGCCGGACAGAGCTGGCATCTGGGCTGCCACAACATGGGCTCAGCACCGCCGGCGGTTTTGACCTCGCCTTCTGCCGGTGGCGGTAGCTGCGTCCCATGGTCGATGATGACTAGGTGGACGGGCCGGAGGTAGGAGGTCACTCGGGGATTTTTGTGCAGACTGACATGCATGTAGGTCCCACAAGTCATAACGCCCGGTCAAATAGAAGGCGTTGACTTAATGGGTGACATGGGCCCTGTCAAAGGTTAGAGTTAGATTCTAACCCTGAACTAACTCTAACCGAAGTGGTGTTTGGATGGCAGGGTTAGATTGACAACAAATGTATCCAAACAGGGCCATGGGTTGAAACGTGCCTATAACGGCACTTTGTAGAGTAGTCGTTTCTTGGTAGGGCTGGTTGGTAAGAGCATGTACAATGGTTGATAAGGTAGTCTTATCTTAAGTCTGCCACGTATGCAAGTGGTAGTAGTTTCGTGGCATTTTACTAGTTTCTTGCATTATTAGGGGTTTCTTGTAAGGAACGATGTACGTACTACTAGAGACAAAAGGTGATTCTAGGTTGCGTTGTACTCCAACGAGTACTACTAGTGGTCGCGGGAGTGTATACCTCGTTTTGTGGGTTCGATCCCGGCCGAACGCACGACGGCTTTTTTTTAAATAGTACTACTACACTTTGCTGCGAGCCAATATTTTACACAGGTAGTTTGAGTTTTGAAGTCAAACGGACGTGCGGCCCCACAATCTGGGTGCACTGGATAGCCTACCCACGTGAACGGGTTTTTCTTCCCAGCATCCCGTGGCTCGCGTGCTCGCCCTAGCCGCACCTTGCTTGCAGCTTCCTCATCAGCAAGTAGCATATTTAAACTAGCGCCTCCCAATTAAGCCCGAGGAGCCGGAAAAGCCTGGCGGGGAATTGGGAACTATGCAATATGGCTCTGTACGTAAAGTGCTCTACTACTACTCTGTAGCTTGTGGCGTTGCACGCATGGACTTCACTCCATTATCGGCTCTACTATAAAAGAAATTCCTATTGACGTGTTTTTTTGAAACGGAGGCAAAAGCTTTGCTTCATCTCATTCATAAAGAAGGAACTACTAACAAAGTTCGACGAGATCCATTACACCTCCACAAATGGAAGCAAAAAGCCTAGTCTCGTTGTATCAAATAACTCAAATGTTTGGCCCCCGCAGTAACCGTCGCTGATAAATAGGCTGCTAGTGTGTGCGTGAGAGGAGCGGCTGAGTAGGCCAGCTACGTGTGAGAGGAGCGGCTGAATAGAGCACCGAGAGTACCCACTAGGCCACTACGCAGGTGTACTTTAATTTCCCTTCATTGATACTACAGTGATGGTTCTAGAGAACAGTAGTACCCTCCACTTCCAACTGTAGCTCCTTGGCCCTGAGATTCAAGAGTTCAAAACTGGTGCACTATACTAGAACTAGACAAGAAGTACAGTACATCGCACTACTAGTTGAGAAAAGTAGTACTAGTACTGCTACAGTACAAGTACGTACTCCTCCGTCACATAATGTAAGATGTTTTTTGACTCTAGTTGGCGTGTACAAAAAATGGCAAAAACATACCCAAAATTTCTTAATCCACGCCAAAAACTAACACCTAGTGCCAAAAATTTCTTACTAGTGCTATTATTTATAGTATAATGCAATCCCATAACGTTCCATAATGCTAGTACTAGTAGTAAATAATAGCCTCACCCCTTTGCTGAGGAACGATCTATAGTTGGAAGGGACGAGGCCCTGCGGTTACTACGCTCTTATCTCCTCCTCGCCAGTTCCCCTCCCACCGAAGAGAAGGCAGTTCGTCGCTGCTCCCATGGATTCGCCAGGCGGTTCTCCTCCTTGTCGGGGCTGGGAGACCTTGGACGATGATCCTCTGGGAGAAATCGCACGCCGCTTCGACGTCCTCACCGCCGCAAGACTCGGTGCTTCCTGCACCAACTTTTTCAAGACGCTGCTTAAACAGGCTTGGGAAAAGGCCATGCTTGTTGGTCTTCCATGCGTCCTCGAGGAGAAGGTTCTTCTATGGGACAATCCTTCGAACAGTCCACCGCTCCCTGAGCATGGTTGCATGTTGACTCTGCTAGAGTTGCCGACATTGAGAGGTAGTCGGATTATGTCCGATGAGCAGGTCAGTAATGGAGTTTGATCATGTAGTACTTAGTTATTCCATTTCCATCCCGTAATTTCTCCTCTGCCCACCGTCTTATATATAGGTCTGGGTTGGTGCCAACGAAGATTGGCTTGCATACCTCTGGCCGGATACCACCATCATTTTGCACAACATCCACAGCAGTGCGGCTGTTCCAGTAGACCCCTTCTCCACCATTGGGATCGGCCTTCCGGACTGGCTGGGCTTGAATGCGTATGATGATGCCTACATGAGATTGAAGAAGATATCAATTGCAGACCCGCCGACAAAGCGACGCGGCTACGATGATTACTATCTCATCATGGTGTTCGACATAAGGATTGCCATCAATGCAAGAGGTAGTAACGGCAGAGGCTGGCGCATGTTGGCAGCGACAGATTTTTACCCCTACACGTTCGAAGACGTCATGCGCCATCTAGGCCGCATCTTCGCGGTGACAAGCCAGGGGACTTGTTTCATCTGGTTGCTATCCTACGGTACGGGAGATTACAAACGGAATGCACAAACCATCATTTGCATCCCTAACGGTACTCCATTATTTTGCAGGGACCAGTCATCCCCCGATCAAAATAAGATCGTCGATCCTGGATGTGCATTTGCATCCGCGATTTGGTCTAACCTGGAACCTTGTAGCTGACTTTGGCATATTGGGATCAACTATCTTAGCAGTTGTTACCCATGGTACCACTGATGTGCAACATGGTCACACAATCTACCACGATCGGACCCTCACCATCTACCCAGGTATTCCATTTTTTAACCCTCTTGCCTTCTCTTTCATTGTTGTACTAGTAGTATACTTAGTAGTACTAGTAGGAGTAATTTTTTCCTTGGAGGACGCGTATAGCTAGCTAGGCCCTTGAAGACTTGAACCCACTAGCTGCCACCATTTTTGTTTTTCCATGTCTTACTATCTCATCCATGTAGCCAAGAGTGGCTATATATAATAAGCCGGTTATTTTACTTCCTCTATACCGGAGTAGTACTATTTGCTGCATAGTATTACTGACCGTCATATTTGAGCACAACATTATTATGCATGGACCTTTACTATGTACGTCACCATGTGTCCAGATCTGGGATGCCGCATGTACCAGATGAACGGCACCGAGTTCGACCCCCGTGATGCTACGTGGGTGCCGAGGAACACTCTTGGAGAGTACCCGCTTTTCATCGGGGACAGCTACCCCATTGTGAAGCGGATGCCACCTTCCGTGCATGACACAGAAGGCCTGCCGTTCATGAAGCATGGTTGTATCTTCATTGCTCACCGCCGGATGAACGACATGTTGGGACACGCTATCCCTGATTTATGCCGCTTCAGCTTGGATGAGTCTCCATCATGTGGAACCGGACTAGAAAGCTACGACAATGATTCCCGTTGCCCACCGCTATGGATCATGCCATCCATGAAGAACACCTGGGACTGGAACCTGGAGGAGGACATGTAGCCCATCTATAATGTGTAAGTGGAGTACAGTAATTGTGAACGGTAGCGCTGTGAATATATGTGGACTAGTCGTGCACAAATTTATCACATGAATTGGAGATGAACTTGTGTGGCATACTGGCATTTGTCCTTTAGAATTTATTACTAGTAAATGTGTTATATGTACGTGCAACTTGTGTGGTTGCTGCACGGGCTCCAACACACTCTTTGAGAAAAAAGGTGGCACAGCTTTGGATATACGTGACGTGGCGGCATCATACGTAGCATCGTTCGCTATAGTTGTAGTACACTCCTACTAGGATGACAACTCCTATAAAACCTTGCACTTGGCTCTTTTCCTCTTCGGGAGGTTCAACAGTTCGTACTCGTGTGAACCTTGCACTTGGCTCTTCGTCTCTTCGAAAGGTCCAGCAATGATGATACTACAGTATAATATGCTTCTGGCAATCTGACACCGATTCAACTGTTGCACGTCCACCGCGAGGGTGAGGGCGAGGGAGAGGGAGAGGGCGCTGTAGTCAAAACCCTCTCCTCGTCCCGTGAACCACCGCGCATGTGGGCAAGGGAGAGGCGTAGTAAGCAAGCGTCTCCTCGTTCGGCGAGTTGACGGGACACATCAAAGCAGTACTAGTACTAGTAGTAGTCCATACTGTGTCCTTTCCGATTAATATGGCTTAATTTGAAATGAGAAAAATACACTGGCGGTCAACGTATGTAACAATACACTCTTTACGGTCACTATATGTAGAGCACCGTATTGCACCCTACTGACCGGCCACATAGTCAACGTGGCACTTTGTTGACTGGTTAAATTTTCACCTGGTTTCTGGGTCCCACCTGTCAGTTGGTAGAGCAAAGAAATCAGTTAAACAAAACTTTACGCAGGCGCGACACGAGTCCAACCCTTGCGCGCGAACCACCCTAGCTGTGTATGTGAGTGCATGCACGTGTACTCCCTCGATCTTCCAAGAAAGAGTGTACATCGGCTATAAGGCTGGTCATAGTGGAGAGTAACATATACTAGTATCATGCATATGATACTAGTGTATGATACTACATCTATAGTGCATAGTATCATAAAGTAGTATCATAGATGGTCTCATTTATTTCCACATAAGCATGTTTGCAAGTCTCAAGTACATGATACTAGTTATGTTACCCCCAATATGGCCAGCCTAAAACAAAGAGTGTAGTACATGATGTACATCTACACTTCCAATGCATTTAGCCTTTAATCTAAATCGATATTGATTGACTAATGCACCAACTTGTGCTGTAGGTATAGGCTACATGTCTATCCTTAATTACAGCATGCAACGGCCTTCATTTAATCTTCTTCTCTCAATGGTCGCATGCACACATAAGTCTGATACTTTTGGGCGTTAATTATGCCCTGGTCAATGTGTAAATCTCTAAATGTACAGTCTTTCACGGACGTAGGGAGTAGGTTGAGCACTTGAGCGTGAGCGTGTGTGTTTTGTCGTGTGCTATGTGCTGCATGGGTGCGTGAGTGTTGCGTTCGTCCATGTGTACGTGTGAGTGTTGCATGTTGCATGCATGCATGCATGCATGGGGCTTACTCCCTCCCATTGACATGTTCATATTTCAAGCTTCCTCTGTTCCCTCCATATGGTGATACTCCCTCTGTTCCCAAATACGGAGTAAAAGCCTCCCTCTGTTCCCAAATACGGAGTATTTGTCTTTCTACAGATTTCAACAAGCGACTAGGTACGGAGCAAAATGAGTGAAGTGAGCGTAGAGGCATAGGGATACTGTAGAAAGGAAGTCCTCGCGGTCCATTATTCTCCATCTCGGTCAGAGAGAACTATTCAACTAGTCTTCGCAGTGAAGTGACAATACACGCTGCAGCAGATGGGACACGTAATTAATAAGCTGAACCTCGTGTTGGTGTTACTAAATTAGCCTTACCCAGTACTGCCACCATGTTTGCCAGTAGAGCACGCTTCCGCAAATACACCTACGCACCTCTGTCCTCCATTAACTGACATATGGGCCCTCTTGTGGTAGACCCACATGTCATCGGTGTAACTATTTACACTCCGAAGGACGATATATCCTGGTAGTAGTACTAGTAGAATTGAGATTTAATGCACTTTCTTCCCCGTCTTCCATTCTTCTTCCTCCTCTCTTCTTATTCCTCCTCTCTTCCCCATCGTCGGCCGCACACCATTTACCCCCGTTCACTGCTCGCCCGCCCGCGCCATCTTCCTTGGTAGCTTGCGCGTACCATATCCCCCCGCTCACCGCTCGTCCACACGAGGAGAAGCTTCTTTGCTCGCCCGCCCGAATCCACTTCCCCGCTGGCTCGCAGACACCAAAAACCCCAATTGCAGAACCGACTGACACGCAGAGCCGCAGTTGGAATTCCCTCCCCGATGTTCTCTTGGAGCAGATCTATAGTCGTATGGACCTACTCAACACTGTCCATCTGGACGCATGCTCGCTGTCTTTGTACCGTCTACTCGTCTGCAACCGACTGGCTCTTTTCAAGACACCCTGCTTGCTGATGCCCGATCCTCGCAGGTGGCCCAGACACCGACTTGACGATCCTACGGAGGTTGCCGTGGTGCCCCTCGACATGCTACCACTACCCGTCCACCTGTCCTTCATGCACGGCCACAACTGGGCGGGCATGAAGGCCAACTGGATCGCCCTCATCCACCACTCCGGTAGTCCGTGGCATCTCATGGATATCTACACCCAGCGAGAGATCACCCTTCCATTGTTGGATACCGCCTCCATCGAGCCTCGTGGCCCATCGGACACTCCTACCTACTACGCACGAGACGCGTCAAGCTTTTGGCTCGACCTATGTTTGCAAAAAGTTGTAATCTGCGAAGTGCCCACACCATCAGAAGACTACATGGATTACAAGCTCATTGCCTTGTTCAACATGGGATTAGTCTATCTGGAATCTGGTCGCCATACATGGTTATGGCTCATCATCAATCCTGTTGAGGCGACATTTCTGTCTGATTCTATAGTGCACAATGGCATCGTTTACACGGTCGACGCACAGATTGGCTGCCTATACTGGTGGAATCTATCGTCGTGTAATTGTTCTATCTCATCTCATCTTTACCTTATGAATACGACTGCCTGTTCATTTGTTACAAATTTAGAATACATAGCATGTCTATAACCACATCATTGCTATATGTTCCTCTCATTTCCTAGATTTTTATGACCACACATGTTATTGTTAGAGTTGATATGAGAACAATTGGCATCTAATGATTGTTAGAATACATATTATGAGCATAACATCATGATTGCTATATGTTACTCTCGTTTACAAGATTTTTGTAACAACGCATGTTATTGCTTAGAGTTGATATGAGAACAGTAGTAATAAGTGCTATGGTAGAATATGAGTAGGCGTTCTCATAGCTATTTTCCTCTCATTGTTACATGATGTTTGAACCATGACATATTGCTAGAATATGAAAGCCATTGGCTTACTTTTTTAACTTGGGGTATGATTATGACCACGACATTGCAATTCTCTGTCTATGATATGTGTCACTATTATAATAATCTTAATTCCACACATACTTTGAACATGATTGTTTATTTTTGTCCTTTTGGTCTCCAATTTGAATTGTTGCAACAGACGCAAATGCGCTAGCCTTCATGATTCCAGGACCTGGAATCGTACCAGCCGATGGGTGGTGGTTTATCGCTCGTTTAGCTGACGGCGGTCATTTGATGCTCATTCACACGTACCAAATTGACCAAACCATTACATCAAACCACATGCAGTACAATGTGTGGGGCGTTCGTGACATTGGTGGCTATGGCTGCTTCGTGTTCGAGAAAGATCCCAGCTACGTTGGGCCAGGCATATTCAATTGGAGGCGGGTTTATAGCCTCGGCAACCACTCCTTGTTCCTCGTGCTCAATTATCCGATCATCCAACCAATCATCGATCATATCACCGGCGATGATTACCGTGATATGCAACTTCCATTCGCGAGGGGGGACTGTGTTTACACATCATACCATGGGTTTCATGAATCACCATATCCAGAGATTTGTCGACATAGCTTGTTGCCAGATAATCTTCAGCGTGTGAAAGGCATCAAGCTTCCATGCGATGGATGGCTTTTGTAAACCCGACATGCAGCGATGTAGTTCAGGCCAACAGCAAGTATGCACAACTTGATTCATGCTGATATCTAGACTGAGCCATGTATTCTGCTGCTGTAGCACGACCCTCTTTTGTTGGATATTATGTATTGTTGTTAGTTTGAAGCACTCATCTGGTTTGAAGGATAGTAGATACCTTCCTGGGATCAAGTGCATCATAACTCACATGCGTAGGATGTACTGATAATGATGATGGAGATGCTATGCAGAAGCCATATATATAGACGGTCTATTCTGCTAATATTAGCAGAATAACTATTTTGCACACCACTTCGGCACTGCACGCTCAACAGAAGCGCACTGCATCATTTTGACGACGAGCACTGCAATATAGACTAGTGAACTTCGCGTCGGAAAAAACTGCACGCAGTGTTTTTTTGGTACTGTTTTCGCTCTAATTTTTTTAATTGTTTATCGGAACGAGGCGTATAATATACCGTTGAAAAGCTATGGATTAGGCGCAACTTCGCTATGTTGAACACTTTTCGAGATTCCTCGCGGTTTAAGAGCAGTTTCAAAAACGGCGCGGCGGATGACGAGTGGCAGCGAACGTATTTTCATGATTTTTTTCTAAACTGCTCATCAGAATAAAGCAAATAATACGCCGTTGGAAAAATATCGTCAAGGCGCATCTTTTTCATATCTATTATGTTTTCTAATTCGTCACGGTTTAAGAGCAGTTTCAAATTTAC
The DNA here is from genome assembly GCF_018294505.1 of Triticum aestivum. Classification (NCBI taxonomy): domain Eukaryota; kingdom Viridiplantae; phylum Streptophyta; class Magnoliopsida; order Poales; family Poaceae; genus Triticum; species Triticum aestivum. The sequence goes on from NC_057807.1 coordinate 544,696,404, forward strand.
TAAATCGCGGAACTCTGTTTTTCAAAAAAATTAAAATTTTTGGTACTGTTTTCGCTCCAGTTTTTGAACCGTTTGTCGAAGCGAGGTGTGTGATACACCGTTGAAAAGCTATGGACAAGGCGCAACTTTCATATGTTGAAATGGTTTTGAGATTCCTTACGGTTTTTAGTTAATTTTGAAAATCGTGCGGCTGACTTCGAGAGGCAGCGGCTGTTTGTTCGCGAAATTTTTATGAACGGCTGGTCAAAATGATTCAAATCATACGCCGTTGGAAAGATATCGACGAGAGGCAACTTTTTCATGTAGAACGCTCTCTCTAATTCCTTACGGTTTAAGAGCAGTTTCGATTTTACCGAAAAGCGGACACTGTTTTTCGCGACACCCAAATCGACATGTGTACTTCATCCGATTGAAAACCGCACTGCATTGGACGAAAAACCACACTGGATCAGACGGGTAAGAGAACTGCATGGTTTCTTTTATTCAAACGTAATTTTTTTAAAGACGAGAAACTAGAGTGCACTTCGCATCTGTTGTAAATGAACCACAACACTATCAAGAAGTGAACCGCATTACTTTTTTCATTTCCATAACAATTTTTTTGCACTTACGGGATGAACAACATCACATGGCCGACCGCACTGCTTCAGAATGAAAACCGCACTACATCGGACGGGCAAGCGAGCTGCATAATTTCTTTTGTCGGACGTTATTTTTTTCATACGAGTTTTTGTTGTCTTTTTTTTTATTTTTTATGAACAAGAGTGGACCGCATAGACGAAGGCAAGTGAACCTCGACATGTATCGAAGTGGACTGCATTACTATTTTTTTTGTTTCCCTAACCTTTTCGCACTTCATGTGGGGCGCGAGTGAAAAACACCACTCTCTAAAGTGAGCCACACTCGAGGACCAAACGCACTGCAAGTGTTGACGTAGTCGACTGAATTTTAAGACACACGAAACAAATTGCACTTCATACAAAGGGTTAATGAGCTGCTACACAAATTGAGTGAACTACATTTTTCATACATACATCCTCTACATAGCACAATTAGATCTCGAGCACCACCAACAACTAACTGAAGCGCACAAAACACAACAAAAGTACTGCATTGCAGCCCCCAGCCAAAATGCACCACATGGCATTCCCAGTTTTTACAATGAAGTGCAGTTTTCAACATTATTTTGCGAGTAACAGGGCATCAGGGCATTGAACCGAACTGCACGACCTATCTTTAGGAAAATACAAAAAAAATAAATCTCATCCATCCTATTCTGTTTTTCCAAGATTTTGCAGTTCCGGCGAGCCGTTTAAGTGGTGCAGTTCTCGGCAGTCATCAAACTTTAGGCACTGGGAGTGTTGTACCGCACGCCAGGGGGAATTCAAAAAAAATGAGCCATCACAGAGATGAACTTCCGTTTGCTCCTGTTCTCCCTCGGCAAGGTTCGGCAGCAACAACAGAACAAACTGCTAAGCAGCAGACACCAGCGGTGATGATAGTGAAAAATGGGATACTGCACCAGCCATCCAACTGACCTGCAATGAAGAGAAAACCCTGCACTGCTCGCCGTCAGCGTGAAGAGGACTGCCAGAGTGGGCACTGCAGGCCGCAGCGGAGGGAAAAATCGTGTTGACCTCGGGTAGCCCTCATGGCCGTGTTGTTCATACCCGATTTTTGTTGCTGCAGAAGAGGGACGGGATGGGACGGGGCTGCACACCAGCGTCCAACGAACTACATCTCGCGGTGGTGGCATAAAAAATGTCACCGAGGAGCTCCGTCAGCCGACTTGAAACCTGAGGAGGACGGGGCAGCGCGTGGTGGCGGACGCCGAAGATGCAGTTGGCTGGCATGGGGGTGGGGGCTCTAGGGATTGGGATCATGGTGATGCGGTGTTGTAGGGGGCGCATGGGAGGTTTGACGGCGCTGGTCATGGGGCGTGGCGGAGCGGTTGGTAGTTGGCCGGGGTGGCGCGGCGGCCATGGATCTGGGACGGGAAGTGGTGGTGTGGTGGGAAAAGAAGTGGGGCAGCAGGGAGCTAGAGGTACCCAGCATGGCGGCCCGGCGAGGGGAGGGAGGCGGTGCTCCGATGCTGGTGTGCAGCTGCCGGAGAAGGTGGGGAAGGTGGAGTGGCGGCGAGCACTACGTCGGAGAAGGTGGGGAGGGTGGGGCAACGGTTCGGGGAGGGGTGATGGTTTGGGGAGGGTTGGCAGCTCGGGTGGGGCGCCACGCCGGAGAAGGTGGGACAATGGGAGGGTGTGGCGGGGGCTCGGGTGTGCTGCGTGCGCCGGAAGAAGGTGGAGAGGGCGGGGCGGCTCGTGGGTGGAGGGTGGGGAGGCAGGGGGCCGAGCCCGATCCGGATCCTGCGCCTCGCCGGAGCGCCATGCTCGTGGGGGTGGGCACTGGGGATTGGGGGTGGTGGCGCTAGGGCGTGGGCATCGAGGAGAGGTGGATGGGGATTGATCGGGGAAGAACGTGGGTTCGGTGGGGGTGGGTGCGTGGGGGTAGTCGGCTGGGGTGGGTTTGCAGTTCGGCGGGGTTCGGGCGGTGCGGGGTGTTCGGGTCGGTGAGTGTTATCAGAATAAGCTTTTTTGGTGTGCAGAATAAGGTCTTTAGGGGTGTTATCATAATAGACTCACCCTATATATATATATATATACACACATCTAGGCTATTCTGTTACGCGTAACAGAATATTATTATGTTACCCTTTTTGAACTGACGGTTTCAAGTGGTTGTATTGATGTTTTTGAAGCGGTTGAACTGATGCTTTCAGTTGTGTTTAAAAGATTGTCTTCTTTAGTTCAAAAACATTTTGTAATTTTTTTATTAGAACGGGGCACGTAATATATCATTGGAAAGCTCTTGACAACCATATTTCAAGTATATAGAACGTTTTTTGCAAAATCATTATGGTTTAAGAGCAGTTTTGAAAAAACTGTTTTTTTTTTCAAAACCAAAAACGTGAATCGTATTTTGGACTCAATTTTCAAATGGTTTGTCGGAATTGAGCAAATAAGATGGCGTTGGAAAGCTGGTGAAAATCCGCATCTTCCATATATGTATTGTTTTTTCTAATTCTATATGATTTAAAAGTAATTTGAAAAACGGTGAAATCTAGGTGAAACGTATTTTCGCGATTTTTTGCAAACGGTTTGTCGGATTGACGCAAATGATACGGCGTTGGAAAGCTATAGAAAATGCGCAACTTTTTCATATAGAAACGTTTTTCTAATTTCTTACGGTTTAAAAACGAATTCGAATATGATCAAATTTGATTTTGAACGCGATCTTTTTAAAAAAATTGCAAAATATGGAAAATAGTATACCGTTGGATAGCTATCAAAAATTCGGAACTTAGTCATGTTGAACGTTTTCTCTACTTCGCAACCGTTTAAGAGTAATTTTGAATACGGCATGACGGATCCTGCTATTTTCTCGTTTGAAAAACAGAGTAGTCGTACTGATATATGTGTATGTTTGTACTGAGCTATTTTCTGTAGAGTAATTTTGAATGGTTCTGAAAAATGGTACTTGTACTGATGCTTGCATGGGTTTGTACTAAGCGTGTTTTCACTAACTAGACTTTCCTATGTTTTTTGGGTAATATTTTTGTCGTAAGTTTTCAACGGTTTACTGTATCATCGCCCCTGTAATTGTATGGTTTGTATCATCGAACTGAATGATATTTTATTCAAAAAGAAAATGTGTTTTTTTTGAACTCAACATTTTTTTGACAACGATGTTCTGAACTTCTCTCATTTTATGACTTGTACTGAGGTACTTAATAAGCAGAATTTTCATGGGGTTTATTTTTTTGCTTGAATTTTTACAATTTGAATTTCTGCCATTTCTTTTATTCCAAACGGACCACCGTTTTTAACTCGTACTGAGGTACTTACTACGCCCGAACTGGGGTGGCTGTCGCGTGTCTTGGCGAGGAAGAAGACAAAGCTCGGGGGCGAGACTGGATTCGGCCAGCGGCCGGTCCGGTCGGTAGGATGTTGCGCAAGGTGGGGGGTGACACACGCAGGGCGGCGGGGCTTAGAGTGGCGGCGCACGGCGGAGGGGCTCGGGGTGGCGGCGCGGGGCGGGGATGGTGGTGCGCGGCGGCGAAGGGAGGCTGGGATTGCGCGCGATAGCCGCCGGAGGCGGGACGGGCCGCGGCAGCCGCCGGAGGTTGGGACGGGCCGCGAGCTCATCGCATGGGAGGCGTGCGGGGAGGATCCGGCACCCGTCGACGGGGAGGTGCGCGGGGAGGGCCCGGTGCCTGCCGGAGGGAAGGCACGCGGGGAGGGGCCGGCGAGCCCGTCGGCGGGGAGGCATGCGGACGGCCGGCCGGCGGCAGCGCGTGGGTCGGAGGAGCAACCCGTCACGGCGTCGCGGGCTCCCTCGCTCCGGCTGCCGCCGTCGCTCGCTCGTCCACGATGGCTGCCTCCGGTGGTAGGAGGCGGGCTAGGTTGGGGACGGGTCGGGAAGTTTCTCCTGTGGCCTGCGCGTCGCGCCCTTATAGAGACCGAGGGTAACAGAATAGTCCAGCCCTATATATATATATATATATATATATATATATATGTGTGTGTGTGTGTGTGTGTGTGTGTGTGTGTGTGTGTGTGTGTGTGTGTGTGTGTGTTAGGCTTCAAGTGCGTACTTGTTAGTTAAACCTATGTATAAATTGTGACACTAAACACGACTAGATAAGTAGTATAGTAGCAGTACTAGTATACGTCGGTCAAATTATTCGTCTTGTCCACACATTGAATTGACGTGACAACACGCTGCACGTGAGGTGACACAAGAATTCCGGCGGCGTGTTCGGGTATTCTGGACTTCATATTTGTAGTACCACTTATCTGTCGAAATCTTTCATCATTCACTTAAAACAGTCGATTGATCATACATTGAGTACCATATAACTGGAATTACCGATGCAAGTCGAAGAAGGATTGGCCGGTGCTGCCGGCTCGCGTCAAGTTCGATCCCACAGATCAGGAGCTGATCGAACACCTTGAGACCAAAGTGAGTGCTGACAGCGTGAGATTTCAGTCTCTCATCGATTTGTTCATACCAACCATCGACAGCGAGCACGGCATATGCTACACCCAACCTGAGAATTTCCAGGTAAGACACCGATCGGCCGTCTACTTGCACAAATATATTCCTTTGTTTGTAGCTCTATTTTTCTTTTTAGACGCAAACCTGGTGAAGCAATTACAATTTGACATTTAATAAAAAGTGAAACAAGTGACTGCAACATGCAAAAGATGTTATGAAAATGCCAACTACGTACACTAAAACATGTATTCCACAATACTGCAGGTATCACACTGAGTGGCCTAAGGAAGCATTTCTTTCAGCGCAATTCTAGGGCGTTCAAAAGGGGCACGTGGACGCGTCGCAAGATATAGTCGAAGTGCGGCATGCACGCGATGTGGCACAAGACCGGCAATACCTTACCGGTGATGGTCAACGGCCGGCAGACGGGCAGCAAAAAAGGTTCTGGTGTTGCACACCAACAAGAACTTCGACCAGCAGAGGACCAATTGGGTGATGCACCGGTACCACCTCGGGGACCTGGAGCAAGAGAAGGAGCGGGAGCTGGTCCTCTGCAAGATTTTCTACCAGACGAACACTAGGGCCAGGAGTAAAAAGATTATAAGTTAGTTTGGTATTGGTAGTTGTACTACCTTGTCGTCCGCAAGTTGGTATTGTTGTTAACGATCTTTTGGTATGAACCTGCATTTGCTTCCAACCATCATGCCGAGGGTCGATGTGGATATAAATCTGAATCATTTGTTTCGAGACGAATTTTCAGGCACCTGATTTTTATTTGATGGGTAGCATAAGCACCTGTCGTTCGAATTCCCAGTTCTCCAATTTTTTTGAAACAAGTGCATGCACTTATTATCACGATAAAAAAACAATATCCATGTTGCATCCCAGTTATTAGTCTGTACTTGCAGAATTCTCTCGTTTATTGAGCACGTATTTTGTTTTTTCAGGTCGAGCAAGTTTCAACTGGGTTGTAGACTGCCCAGGGTTGGTTTTGTTTTTAACAGGCCCAGCCCATGACAACAACAGGGCACAAAGATCCAGCAGGTATCTACTGGCCTCTGGCCCGCCAGCGTTAGTTATATTTTGTCTTACAACATCCGCAGGCAATTTTTTTTACTGAATCAAACACACAGCCTAGTTCTATCTTCCTCTTGAAACGCATGTCCTACATCTGTTTTCTAATCTCTACCAATAATTTTACTAGTTCATATACACGTATCATTATATTGAAAACACATAAAATTCCCTTTTCATATTACATCCTTATTTTTGTTGTCTTTTCCCACCTAGCGCTGATTTTTTTACCACTGGTTTTCCCTTAAACCAACTCAATTGTCCCACGTCTTATTTGCTTACAAAAACAAAATGATTTTTTTGGCAAATCAATAAGTTCTTAAAAAAATCTTTATCATTTCGGGATTACAACAGCTTGGACTCCACCGAAATATGCAAAATAAGGTTGAACTTTTTGACCGTGGTCCTCGGCAGAAAATGGGCTGTAATAAATTACTTAAGAATTAGGAAATGGGTTGCAAATTATAAAAAATAGCAAATGGGCTTTATGTTGTCTGCCACAGATTTGGAGGCTGACTTGTGGTCCTACTAAGTTCATGCGTACGCAAGGTTTCTCAAAAAAGAAACTTAGTCAACAATCGACTCTACCAGCGTCAGACCGTTAGATGTCAATCTAACGGCACATGCTTCTTCAGTCTCTGATCTTCCTGCCCCAGCCGCCCAAACCAGCACCGTCAGAACCGCCTGCTCCCGCCTCCCGTGGCCAATAGTGCTGCCGGGCAGGCCTCACGGCCCCATCATACTCGCATCCCTGGCCTGTCTATCCCTCTACTCACCCACACCTCCTGTTATTTTCCGGCGACGGCAGCCGAACCAGTCAACCCTCGCACTCTCCACCGCGTGGGCAGCCACTGTCGTGTCTTCCCCGGCTCCGTGTCGTTCCCTTCGTAGGCCTCGCCGTCGTCCATCGCCCTGGTGCTCTTGGCGCGGCGTGGTCAACGATGTCCATCCAACGGCTGTAGTGCTTCTTCAACCTTTAGTCTTCTTGCCCCAGCCGCCCAAAGCAGTGCCGGTCGTGCCGCATGCTCCTACCTCCCGTGGCCGGTTGTGCTGCCGCAAAGGCCTCTCTCCACTCACCCACCGCTGGCCAGGCCATTCCTCCACTCACCCACTCCCCCTGTTATTCTGCAGCGACGGTAGCCTCACACCATAGTCGAACCAGTGAACCCTCATACTCCTCTCCATGTGGGCATCCACTGTCGCGTCTTCCCTGGCTCTGTGTTGTCCCCTTCCTAGGCCTCGCCGTCGTCCACCGTCGTGGTGCTCTCGGCGCGGCGTGGTCAATGTGGTCAACGACCGACTTCCATCGGAAGAGTACTGTACATGGAGAGACTGACAGCTGGGTCCACGGCAGCCGCAAGGAAGTGCCTCCTTATTACGCACAAAATAATTATTCCTCCACCTGACAACAGGGACCCACCGGACGGGCCACCAGTATTTCACGAAAAAAACGTTTCCCCCTGACTGCTGGGACCCATTGGACGGGCCACTGTATTTCGCGAAAAAAATGTTTGCCCCTGACTGCTAGGACCCACCAGACGAATCATCGTATTTCACGAAAAAAAACGTTCCCCCGCTGTCAGCTCGGACCCACCAGAAGTGCCTCCTTATTACGCATAGAAAAATGAATACTCCCCCTGCTAACTGGGACCCACCATGGTGGGAGGCTGACTTGTGGGCCTACTAAGTTGACGGGGACGAAGGGCTTTGTCAACTTAGTCAATATGAACGATTCTAGCTCCAGTGACCGTACAATGTCCATCCAACGGTCGTCGTGCTTCTTCAATCTCTGCTCTTCCTGCTCCAGCCGCTCAAACAAGCGCCGGCGGGACTGCCTGCTCCCTCCTCCCTACGGCCGGCTGTGCTGTCGCGCAGGCCTCACCGCCCCATCGTACTCCCATCGCTGGCCTAGCCATCCCTCTACTCACCCACACTTGTTGTTATTCTCCAGCGAGGGCAGACGAACCAGTAAACCCTCGTACAGCCGTACTCCCCTCCGCGTGGGAGACAACTGCCGAGTCTTCCCTGCCTCCGTGTTGTTCCCTTCCTCGCCTCGCCGTCGTCCACCGCCATGGTGCTCTCGGTGCGGCCTGGTCAACATGGTCAACGACCGACGTGCATCTGAAGTGGACTGTACGTGGAGAGGCCGACAGCTGGGTCCACGGCCGCACGCAAGGAAATGCCTCCTTATTACACGCAAAATAATGATTCCTCCACCTAACATCGGGGACCCACCGAAAGGGCCTCTGTATTTCGCGAAAAAAACGTTACCGCCGCTGACAGCTCGGACCCACCAGCTATATCTTCGCACGCAAGGAAGTGCCTCCTTATTACCCATAAAAAAATGAATACTCCCCCTGTTAGCTGGGACCCAGTATAGTGGCACGCTAACTTGTGGGCCTACTAGGTTGACGGGGACGGAGGGCTTTGTCAACTTAGTCAATATGCACGATTCTAGCTCCAGTGACCGTACGATGTCCATCCAACGGCCGTAGTGCTTCTTCAACCTCTGGTCTTCTTGCTCCAGCCGCCCAAACCAACGCCGGTCGTGCCTCATGCTCCTGCCTCCCATGGCCGACTGCGATGTGACAGAGGCCTCACCGCCCCCTACTACTCCCATTGCTGGCCAGGCCATCCCTCTACTCACCCACACCCCCTGTTATTCTGCGGCGACGGCAGCCTCACACCGCAGCGGACCAGTGAACCCTTGTACTCCTCTATGCGTGGGCATCCACTGTCACGTCTTCCCCGGCTCCGTGTCGTCCCCTTCCTAGGCCTCGCCGTCATCCACCGCCCTGGTGCTCTCGGCGCGGCGTGGTCAACATGGTCAAGAAACGGCTTCCATCGGACGTGGACTGTACGTGGAGAGGCTGACAGCTGGGTCCACGGCTGCAGCAAGGAAGTGCCTCCTTATTACGCGCAAAATAATTATTCCTCCACCTAACAGCGGGGACCCACCGGACGCCCCACCGTATTTCACAAAAAAAACGTTTCCCCCTGACTGCTGGGACCCACCAGCTACATGTTTGCACGCAAGGAAGTGCGTCCGGTCAAAAAAACGATTCGCCCCCCTGACTGCTGGGACCCACCAGTCACATCTTCGCACGCAAGGAAGTGCCTGACAGTTGGGACCCACCTGGTCGAAGCGTACGTAGCATTGTCATTCTGGTCGCGAACGTGTACGTACATATATACGTGTCGATGTAGAGGCGCGCACGTATCATAATAGAGGCGCGCACGTAGCATGTATACGTACGTACAACGGCCAGTGTGCAAGAAAGAAAATACGGCCACGTATGTGTACATACGGGCGGGGTCTCGAACGCCTACTCGCGCATACGTACGACGAGGGCTCGTGTACATGGCTGGGTCGGAACGGAGAAACAGCATCGTCGTCGTGTTCATGGGGAGGCAATGAAATGCGTCGTGTTCATGCGGAGGCAACGAAATGCTCGTGTTCATAGGGAGGCAACGGAATGCATCATGTTCATCGGGAGGCAACGGAACACGTGGGAGCCAACCAGCTGGGTCGGAACAGAATGTGTCGGGGATATACCCCGCGGTGTAACCCAGCCGGAAGTATAACCTGGCCGGACTTGGCGACTCACTAATGACCCGCCCTGACTAGACGACTCACTGAGTGACCCGCCCGAGCCTGGCGACTTATCGGTGACCTGGCAAGCGGATCAGAGGAGCGACAAGACCCGAGGGCCCAGGAGGCTCAAGGCCCAGAAGGCCGGCTTACGTTATGGTAGGCCGGCTTAAGAGGAAAGGCGTGAGGAATATCTCCCTCACAAGGAATCAAGACCCGGACTTGTATCCGGCTTGTAGTAGAAGATAGGGTAGTCCAGTCCTATTTGGACTCCACATGTAACCCGCCCCTCTAACTTATATAAGGAGGGGCAGGGCTCCCCAAAGAGGGACAAGTAACAAGAAACAATATTTAGGGCTAGACACAAAGGGGGAGCCAGCTTATGCGGTGACTCTCGATGATCATAATGAGACCTAGCCTCAACAACATGTAGGGTTATTACGGGATGATGTTTCTCGGGGCCCGAAGCTGTCTAAATCCTTGTCTTGCGTGTTGCGTCTCTCGTCCCGATCAACCCCTCTCAAGCTACCACATAGATGCGTTGGCCTCGCGACTAAGTCCTAACACTAAGGACATCTGCCGTGACAATTCCACGATAGTTGGCACCCACCGTGGGGCTCGCGCACGGTGGTGTTGAGTTCTTAAAGGGATCTTTTTTAGGGTTCGAGGAGTTCACAATTTTTCGGGTGAAGCAAGAGCCGGCGTGAAGAGGATCTACGCCATCACCGAGCAGTCAGATCGGCGTGTACGAGATTGAGATTGTTTTAGGGTTACATATTGTACGGCCGCCAGATGCACCGTGGTAATCCACCGAGTCCGAGACCGACTCAGAGTATTGCATTGTTTAATTGCCGTTCTCTAGTGCACGTGAAGCAGATTAGATCCATGGCAGGCAAAATACGCGGATTTGTTTTAAAGTCCCGAGGATTAGGCTGATCGATGGAAGTCGCAGCTGGTGCACGCGACCTCCGCGTCAAATCCGTCTGAAAGAAAAAAGAAAAGTAATATGCCAGGCCAGTACATCACCACGTACATACACAAAGCTCCTAGGAGAACTTATTTGTGGACTAGTATTGTTTTACGAATCCTTACTAAAGCAAATCTGTGCATAAGGAGGTGCTTGGTCAGTCAAACCCAGTGGTGAAAATCAACTGCCATCGTTTACATCACAGCAAGCCGGCCGCAATTGACGTGAAGACAGATTACTGAACCAGTTATTATTGTACTAGTATGGGCTATACAAGGAACAAGGTGTTTTGGTGCTTTCTGCTCGTTGCATGTTCGATTGGGAGTCGAGGAACTAGCAATAATGTGATAGGGCTGAAGCATGGAAGGTTCATGCATTGAGCATACACAAGGATGAACAGGATACAGAGTTGAAAAGGAAGAAGAAGGAAAACACAAAGCCATCACGACCCGGAAACGGACTGGGCCGCAGGCTCCGCCGTTCGCCTTGCACCGAGTCACCTGAGCTGCCGTTGCCGCCTTGCAGATGTTCTTCTACCGCGGCCGTGGCCGCGCATCGCCGGGCGCCCGTACGAGTCGCCTGTTACCCTGTCTCTGCTGCCACGGCGCGCTCCACTTCTGGCAAGACGCCGCATCTTCCGCCAGAGTCGTCGGTGCCTCGCTTTGTGTGTGATCAAGCCACGCTGGTTCCGCCCTGCCCAGCCTCGCGCAGCCGTACTCTCCTGCCGCCGTGGCTTGCCCCGTTGGGGTTACTACCACTGCTGGGGTCGCGCCAAGCCGCCCCACCGTTTCATGTTGCCCTTGTCGTGACTCGCCTCCGCCTCTGCCAGGACACCGGCCCGCAGCCACACCAAAGCTGCTCCGGCCTCATCTCCGACTCCAAATCGCCTCTAAGCCGCCGGTGTGCCCGCCGGTTCGCAGCTGGGGCCGCTTGTGTTCTTTTTCCATAATCCATGCGTCGGCTTGCACCGCGCCTCGGTTTCCACCGTTGACGCACCCCGGCCGTGAGCCGCTGTCGACGCACCGTCCGTAAGCCGGCATCAGTATACGCACATTTGGAAAATCATCGGGACACACACTAAGCATCATCCAACATCAGTGTACGCGTTTGTCTGACAAAAATGCCAGGACAATTGCCGCACCTTGGTCTACCATTTGCCATCTCCACGACTGTGCATTGAGTCGCCGACGCCTTTACTGGTTTCCGCTTTTGAACCGCCCGCCGCGATTTAAGCCTGAGCTGCACCTGTCGTGCGATGAGCCGCCGGGGCTGTGTTGACCCGCCTCTGCTGTGTTGACCCGCCATGGGTTGCCAGTCTATCTGAGCCGTTTTCTGTTGCATTGAATGGATCATCGGCCATCCGAACAAATCAGGTGATATCCATCTAAGATTATTTTATTAGCGCATATTGTTTTTTGTCAAAAAACAATCACTTTGGTATGTACACCTTTATGTGCAGGACAATGATTCATCATAAAGATGGTGTAATACCATATTCATGGAGTGTGCGGTAGCATAATCATGCAACGGCATCGGCGACCGCTTACTGTTCAACCGGTGGGTACAAGCCGCTGCCCCTGCGGTCCGATCTACATCAACGCGCCAGCCGATTCACACGTTTGTGCCGGCTTACAATGTGACGGGCGACTTACCCGTCCACCCCCGTGGCCGACTCGGCGTTCGAGTGGCTTACTGCTCCTGCGATTGACTCGCCCGACCGCACTGGCTTACGACGCCACGGCCGGTTCACCCGTGATTAATTTCAGCTTCACCGCGGTGATCATCAACTCCGCGGTGGATAACTACTGGCCTGACGCGTCAGGTGATATCCATCCAAGTTCGTTTTTATTATCACATGTTGTTTTTGTCAAAGAACAAGTTTATCTTTGCCTTGGTCTGCAATATTGTTTATGCAGGGCAAATTATTTATGATAAAAATTGATATTATACCGCGGAGGTGGAGACACGCCAACATCTTTTGGCGCAGGTGGTCGTCGTTATTCAACGGACTCCTGCACCGGCTTACAACGCCATGGCCTTCTCTCTCGATCGCGCCGGCTTACAACGTTGTGGCCGTCTCTCGCGACCGTGCCGATTTACAATGCACTGGCCGTCTTTTATGACCATGCCGGTTTACAACAAGGAGGACAACTTGCTCGTCTGCACCGGCTTACAACACCGCGGCCGACTCATCTGTCCGCTCCCGTGGCCGGCTCACCCGTCATTGATTTCAACTTTACTGCAGTGATCATCAACTCTGCAACGGATTAATTCTGGCTCAACACATCAGGTGAAATCCATCCAGTATGTTTTATATTATATATTGCTTTCTTTAAAAGAGCGATTACTCTGGCTTGCAAGTTCTCTAGTGCAGGACAAGTTATGTCACTGAGATGTTGAATGACTCATACCGGTTTATATCACGGTCAAATATGGAGAGTCTCAAGCCAACTCCTTGAGTAGTCTTAAAACTCAGGGGCTACAATGACATGACTCGGGAACTCCGGGTCATGGGAGGGGATGATAACCCGGTTCCGGAGGACACTACCATACAGATGAAAATTCCGGTTTAAAATCCGGTTCAAGAGACATCTCTCTCCCGCAAAGCTTTGAAGCTCTCAAAACTGGTTCAAACATCCGGATCAAGGTAAATTTGTCCCTTACAAAGCTTTGAGGATCTCAATATCTGGTTTAAGAAATTCCGGTTCCAAACATGGGTATCCTGCTTTATGGCTTATCTTATTATGGTCACTTGGGGGCTTCCTGCTCATCGGGCATAGCCATCAGTACCCTCTTGATCGGCGCAATGCCAAAATTTATAAGGTCATTTGGGGGCTTCCTGTTCAAACATAGGTCGTATTCGAACCAAAGAGAACATAGTTGTCGATACCCTTTTGATTAGCAAACTGCTGAACCTACTTGGGGGCTTCTTGATCGTATCCGAATCATAGCTCAACCCCTTTGGGAATCGACGTGGATCGTATTCGAATCAGCGTCGTTAAACAACTCTTATGGTCACTTGGGGGATTCCTGTTCAAACATAGGTCGTATTCGAACCAAAGAGAACATAGTTGTCGATACCCACTTGATCGGCATCGCCAAGCCACTTGGGGCTATATGATCGTATTCGAATCTTAGCTTAACCCCTTTGGAACGGTTTACTGATCGTATCCGAATCAGAAGCCTCAAAAAGTTTTATTCTATCTCTGGTAAAGTTTATTGTAGCCACAATTACTTAACTTGAGACCTTTTGGGGATTATATCTCAAATGTATATAAGTGTTTTATGATTAACCGGCTTGACTTTTGACTATAAGTCGCCAGCTTATGACAACCATCATTTATATGGAAGTATTGGCTTCTAAGGATTGGGTTATCACCCTTATTACACAGGTCATATAACCCGGCAGTACAAATTCAATATTACAGTGGTCATTTGGGGGTTTTCCTGTTCAAACATAGGTCATATTCGAACCAAAGAGAACATAGCTGACGATACCCACTTTGATCGACACAGGATGGGCTATATGATCGTATTCGAATCTTAGCTTAACCCCTTTGAGACGGTTTACTGATCGTATTCGAATCTTAGCTTAACCCCTTTGGGATGGTTTACTGATCGTATTCGAATCAGAAGCCTCAAAATTTTTATCTATTTTATACAATCGCAAGTTTTTGAGTTGTCACAAATATCATATGTGCTGGCTCTTATAGAGTCAACTTCACTGTCCGGGTCACATAAACCGGCGGTATCATTCAAAGGATCATAGGGATCTTGTAATCTACTTGTGTGCAGGATAAGACTACATTTGGGTGGTTACCCGCCTTGGCTCTTGATGTTAAGTCGCCAGGGCATATGTTGTTTAACCTCTGTGCAGGATTTGCAGAATTATGACTTATATAAATGCTTCAGTCCAAGCTCATCATTGAAATTGGTGTCTCAAAAGGGTTATCAATTATTGATTTTCTCAAGGGCTATAGGCCACCGGGTTACAAAAAATCCGGCTTACAATGAATGCACATTAAGTCGTCATCGGCCAAGAGCCGCTATGTATTTAAACTCCGGATTTACTTGTCAACCAATGAGGTATTTACATCTTTAATAGCCAAAACTGGCTGGATTTTCATGATGATATTGAATGATTGAGGTTTTCATACCGGATTATATTGATCAAATCTTGAATAGCCAACATGGCTGGATTTCTATTGTGATTATCAATAACCAGTTATGATTGAGGTTTTCAAAGTCGCTTCAGCGCAATGGCTATTATTTTATCAATGGATATGATTTATTCTACAATGAAAGGAATAGTCCCGAGTCGCTGCAGGCTTACGACCTGGCACTTGAGGGCTACATTATTCAAATCGAGATTACATCAAATATACAAGTCCCATGTCACTGCCAGCATGCACCATGGCACTTGGGGGCTAATGCAAAGTCAATTTTTGCTCAACTTATTGAAGACCCGACTCATCACATTTTAAATGAGCCGGCCCTTGGGGGCTACCAATTGCTCCTGTCAACAATTCAAGGTACACAAATTTTCATCTATTATTGAAGAGATCCACTGCTCAGTTGGTAAAGCACAAAGCTCTCAACCTTGTGGACGTGGGTTCACGCCCCATGATGGGGGTTACATTATATGATGTTCTTTTCAAAGAAGTATATATAAAGTACCAGCTCAATATTATCTTACTGAGCCGGCCCTTGGGGGCTACACGTTGCTGTTCAAATCTACATGATCATATTTATAAAGTCCTTGCTCATTATTGCATAATGACCCGGCCCTTGGAGGCTACACTGGTTGAAGTTTTTATGAGCATAAGGCAATTACAAGTCCCAGGTTGCTGCAAGCATGACAACCCGGAACTTGGGGGCTACCTATGTGGAATATTCAGTTTATGACTAATGATTGAGATGAACAAACCGGATTTCTTCTTTGGTTGCAACACTTATATTGGAGCAAGTCTTAAGCTATCACTATGTTCTCCTCTTAAGACTTGGGGGCTACAGGTATTATGCATATATAAAGAGGAACATCTTCAAATTATCAGTTTTGAGCAAATCAGGAAGATCAATTACATGACCCGGTGTCAACAACAATTACGACTCGACATCATTAGTCTTTATAACCCGGAGTTTTTGGGTAATGATAAACCGGCAAGTTTTATATCTTCAAGCCGGCTGAATATCAGATGAATATTTGAAGACCAAAATTATTTAACCCGGCGCCTTGGAAGCCGACTCAAGTGGATTATTCTTCACAATATTTTTCTGTGAGAAACCAACATCATCAAATTGATTGTGAAGTTGGTCTATTGACCCGGATTTTCTAGAAGAAGGAAATGACAAGGACTTAAGGATGTTCAGGTGCCGGTTTACAAGAATTCTTAACCCGGAGCACAACCTGTCAAATTTGTTCTTGTGTTTATTTTGCAGCATAAGTTTACCATGGATAAATACAAGCTAAACTTGGGGGCTAATGTCGGGGATATACCCCGCGGTGTAACCCGGCCGGACTTGGCGACTCACTAATGACCCGCCCTGACTAGACGACTCACTGAGTGACCCGCCCGAGCCTGGCGACTTATCGGTGACCTGGCAAGCGGATCAAAGGAGCGACAAGACCTGAGGGCCCAGGAGGCTCAAGGCCCAGAAGGTCGGCTTACGTTATGGTAGGCCGGCTTAAGAGGAAAGGCGTGAGGAATATCTCCCTCACAAGGAATCAAGACCCGGACTTGTATCCGGCTTGTAGTAGAAGATAGGCTAGTCCAGTCCTATTTGGACTCCACATGTAACCCGCCCCTCTAACTTATATAAGGAGGGGCAGGGCTCCCCAAAGAGGGACAAGTAACAAGAAACAATATTTAGGGCTAGACACAAAGGGGGAGCCGGCTTATGCGGCGACTCTCGATGATCATAATGAGACCTAGCCTCAACAACATGTAGGGTTATTACCGGATGATGTTTCCCGGGGCCCGAAGCTGTCTAAATCCTTGTCTTGCGTGTTGCGTCTCTCGTCCCGATCAACCCCTCTCAAGCTACCACATAGATGTGTTGGCCACGCGACTAATTCCTGACACTAAGGACATCTGCCGTGACAATTCCATGACAGAATGCGTGGTCGTGTTCATCGGGGGGGCTTGGATGGAACATGCGATGGAAACGAGGCCTGGCGTACCGCAGAACGGAGGAAACGGACCTCCTACGTTCGTAACGAGGTCCTGTTGATCGGGAGGGTTCTGGCGTACCGCAAAACAGATGAAACGGACCTCCTACGGTCGAAACAGGGGCCCTGTTGATCGGGAGGGGTGTAGCGTACCGCAAAATGGAGGAAACGGACCCCTCCACAGGCACCCCTCCACCGTCTACTGTTCAACCACCCCTCCACGGGCACCCCTCCACCGTCTACTGTTCATCCAGCCCTCCACACCAAGGGGTCCTGTTCAACCACCCCTCCACGGGCACCCCTCCACTATCTACTATTCATCCAGCCCTCCACACCACGGGGTCCTGTTCATCCAGAGGCAATGCCACCGCTCACTGTTCATCCAACCCCCTCCCCCCCATAATACTCACTGTTCATCCAATCGATCAGCTTCAGTTAGCAGCAGTAGCGAAGGAATCGCTCGATCGGGTTCAGTTAACAGCCATCGATCGATCGCTCGGGTTCACTAACGCGTAGCCTGCAGTGCAATCGATCGGGTTCAGTTAGAGCCAATGTCTCGCACACACGCGCGTACGTGTACGAGAGAAATGTGCATCGCTCGGCCCCCGACCTCCCACCATAACCGGGAACTCCCCGAAATTTTCCTCGCCCTCGCTTCTACCATGGTTTTTTCTGTCATGGACGGCCCAAAGAATGTCATGCAGCTGCGTCTTCGGCCCACCCAGGACGAAAATCCCATTTTCTGTCATGATTTTTTGTCATAGAAGTAGGAGCCCACCACATCTATGATGATACCGGGTTTTGTCACAATTATCATCATAGAAGTGTCATATGTATGACAGGAAAAAAATTCGTTCGGCCCAAAATGTCACGGATGTGTCTTTTTTTTGTAGTGACTCTAGATGCATGCTGGATAGCGGTCGATGTGTGGAGTAATAGTAGTAGATGCAGGCAGGAGTCGGTCTACTTGTCACGGACGTGATGCATATATACATGATCATGCCTAGATAATCTCATAATTATTCGCTTTTCTATCAATTGCTCGACAGTAATTTTTTCACCCACCGTAATACTTATGCTATCTTGAGAGAAGCCACTAGTGAAACCTATGGGCCCCAGGTCTATCTTTTATCATATAAGCTTTCAATCTACTTTTATTTGCATCTTTACTTTTCCAATCTATATTATAAAATACCAAAAATATATTTATCTTATCATACTATCTCTATCAGATCTCACTTTCGCAAGTGACCGTGAAGGGATTGACAACCCCTTTATTGTGTTGGTTGCGAGTTCTTTGTTTGTTTGTGTAGGTGCGTGGGACTTTTGAGGAGCCTCCTACTGGATGGATACCTTGGTTCTCAAAAACTGAGGGAAATACTTACGCTACTATTGATGCATCACCCTTCCTCTTCAAGAAAAACCAACGCAAGCTCAAGACGTAGCAAGAAGGATTTCTGGCGCCGTTGCCGGGGAGGTCTTCGCTCAAGTCAAGACATACCAAGTACCCATCACAAACTCATCTCCCTTGCATTTACATTATTTGCCATTTGCCTCTTGTTTTCTCTCCCCCACTTCACCCTTGTCGTTTTATTTTCCCCTCTTTCCCAATCTCCTCTCTCTTTCGTTTGCCTCTTTTTGCTTGCTTGTGTGTTGGATTACTTGTCGCGATGGCGCAAGATAATACCAAATTGTGTGATTTCTCCAATACCAATAATAATGATTTCCTTAGTACTCTGATTGCTCCTCTTAATGATGTTGAGTCTTGTGAAACCAATACTGCTTTGCTGAATCTTGTTATGAAAGATCAATTCACCGGCCTTCCTAGTGAAGATGCCACTACCCATCTAAACAACTTTGTTGATTTGTGTGAGATGCAAAAGAAGAAAGATACGGATAATGATAATGTTAAATTGAAGTTATTTCCGTTTTCACTTAGAGATCGTGCTAAAGTTTGGTCTTCGTCTTTGCCTAAGAATAGTATTGATTCATGGAACAAGTGCAAAGATGTTTTTATCTCTAAGTACTTTCCTCCCGCTAAGATCATCACTCTTAGGAACGATATTATGAATTTTAAACAACTTGATCATGAGCATGTTGCCCAATCTTGGAAAAGAATGAAATTGATGATTCGCAATTGCCCTACTCATGGTTTGAATTTATGGATGATCATACAAAAAATTTATGCCGGATTGAATTTTGCTTCTAGAAATCTTTTAGATTCGGCCGCGGGAGGCACGTTTATGGAAATCACCTTAGGAGAAGCTACAAAACTCCTTGATAATATTATGGCTAATTATTCTCAATGGCACACCGAAAGATCTACTAGTAAAAAAGTGCATGCTATAGAAGAAATTAATGTTTTGGGTGGAAAGATGGATGAACTTATGAAATTGTTTGCTACTAAGGTGCTCCTATTGATCCCAATGATATTCCTTTGTCTACTTTGATTGAGAATAATAATGAATCTATGGATGTGAATTTTGTTGGTAGGAATAGTTTTGGAAACAATGCTTATAGAGGAAACTGTAATCTTAGACCGTTCCCTAGTAATTCCTCTAATAATTATGGAAATTTCTACAATAATTCTTATGGAAATTTGTATAAGATGCCCTCTGATTTGAGAATAGTGTTAAAGAATTTATGATCTCTCAAAATAATTTTAATGCCTTGCTTGAAGAAAAATTGCTCAAAGTTGATGATTTGGCTAGGAACGTTGATAGACTCTCGCTTGATGTTGATTCTTTGAAACTAAGATCTACTCCTCCTAAGCATGATATCAAGGAGTCTCTCAAAGCTATGAGAATTTCCATTGATGAGTTCAAATAAAGAACCGCTAGATTGCGTGCTAAGAAAGATTGCTTTATAAAGGCGTGTTCTTCTAGTTTCCATGAAAATAATGATGAAGATCTCAAAGTTATTGATGTGTCCCCCATTAGATATTTGTTTTGCAATAGGAATCTTAATAATGATGGGACTGGAGATGAGTCAACTTTAGTTAAAAGGCATCCCAATGATTCGGATTTTTTAGATCTTGATGCTAAATTTGGTAAAAGTGGGATTGAAGAGGTCAAGACTTTAAATAGCATTGAACCCACTATCTTGGATTTCAAGGAATTTAATTATGATAACTGTTCTTTAGAAGATTGTATTTCCTTGTTTCAATCCGTTGTGAATTATCCTCATGCTTATAGTCAAATTAAAGCTTTTACCAAACATATTGTTGACGCCTTGATGAAATCTTTTGATGAAAAACTTAATTTGGAAGTTTATATACCTAGAAACCTTTATGATGAGTGGGAACCTAATATAAAGATTAAAATTAAAGATCATGAGTGTTATGCTTTGTGTGATTTGGGTGCTAGTGTTTCCACGATTCCGAAAACTTTATGTGATATTCTATGTTTCCATGATCTTGATGATTGCTCTTTAAATTTGCACCTTGCGGATTCCACCATTAGAAATCCAATGGGAAGGATCAATGATGTTCTCATTGTTGCAAATAGAAATTTGGTACCCGCAGATTTTATCGTTCTTGATATAGATTGCAATCTTTCTTGCCCTATTATTCTTGGTAGACCTTTCCTTAAAACGATTGGTGCGATTATTGATATGAAGGAAGGGAATATTAGATTCCAATTTCCATTAAGGAAAGGCATGGAGCACTTTCCAAGAAAGAAATTTAAATTACCTTATGAATCTATCATGCGAGCTACTTCTGAATTGAGTGCCAAAGATGGCACTACTTAGATCTATCCTCGCTTTTATGCCTAGCTAGGGGCGTTAAACGATAGCGCTAGTTGGGAGGCGACCCAATTTTATTTGTGTTTTTTTGTTTCTGTTTAGTAATAAATTTTGCATCTACCTTCTGTTTAGATGTGTTTTTATGTTTTAGTTAGTGTTTGTGCCAAGTAGAACCTATAGGATAACCTATGGTGATAGTTAATTTGATTCTGCTGAAAAACAGAGACTTTGCAGGCACGAAAATAATTTTAGTAATTCACAGAAAGGTGATTTTGCGTTGATTATTTTTGTTGTAGATCAATAGACAAATTTCCCAGGACCTCCTATTTTGGTAGGAGTTTTAGAGTTCCAGAAGTATTCGAGATTGATACAGACTGTTCTGTTTTTGACAGATTCTGTTTTTCGTGTGTTGTTTGCTTATTTCGATGCATCTATGGCTAGTATTAAGTGGTATGAACCATAGAGAACTTGGAATAAAGTAGGTTTAACACCAATATAAATAAAGAATGAGTTCATTACAGTACCTTATGTTGTGGTTTTTCTTTCTTTCACTAACGGAGCTTATGAGATTTCCTGTTGAGTTTTGTGTTGTGAAGTTTTCAAGTTTTGGGTAAAGATTTGATGGACTATGGAATAAGGAGTGGCAAGAGCCTAAGCTTGGGGATGCCCAAGGAACCCCAAGATATTCAATAATAGCCAAAATCCTAAGCTTGGGGATGCCCCCGGTAGGCATCCCCTCTTTCGTCTTCGTTTATCGGTAACTTTACTTGGAGTTATATTTTTATTCGCCACATGATATGTGTTTTGCTTGGAGCGTCTTGTATGATATTAGTCTTTGCTTTTTAGCTTCCCACAAACATCCTTGCTGTACACACCTTTTGGGAGAAGCCCACTTGATTAGAATTTATTAGAATACGCTATGTGCTTCACTTATATCTTTTGAGCTAGATAGTTTTTGCTCTAGTGCTTCACTTATATGTTTTAGAGCACGGTGGTGGATTAATTTTGAAGAAATTGTTGATCTCTCATGCTTCACTTATATTATTTTCAGAGTCTTTTAGAACAGCGTGGTATTTGCTATGGTTATAAATTTGGTCCTGGAATGATGAGCATCCAAGTTGGGTATAATAAAAACTATCATAGAAAGTGCATAAAACACTAGGATCAATTCGATGCTTGATAATTGTTTTGAGATATAAAGGTGGTAATGTTAGAGTCATGCTAGTGGGTAATTATGAAATTGAGAAATACTTGTGTTGAAGTTGGCAAGTCCCGTAGCATGCACGTATGGTAAAAGTTGTGTGACAAATTTGTTGCATGAGGTGCTCTTTTGATTGTCTTCCTTATGGGTGGCAGTCGGGGATGAGCGATGGTCTTTTCCTACCAATCTATCCCTCTAGGGGCATGCGTAGTAGTACTTTGCTTCGAGGGCTAAGTAGACTTTTGCAATAAGTATATGAGTTCTTTATGACTAATGCGAGTCCATGGATATACGCACACTCACCCTTCCACTTTGCTAGCCTCTATTGTGCCGCGCAACTTTTGCCGGTATCATGAACCCATTATTTACCTTCCTCAAAACAGCCACCATACCTACATATTATGGCATTTCCATATCCATTTCGAGATATATTGCCATGCAACTTTCCACCGTTCCGTTATTATGACACGCTCCATCATTGTCATATTGCTCTTTTCATGATCATGTAGTTGACATCGTATTTCTGGCAAGGCCACCTTCATATATTTTCATACATGTCACTCTTGATTCATTGCATATCCCGGTACACCGCCGAAGGCATTCATATAGAGTCATATTTTGTTCTAAGTGTTGAGTTGTAATTCTCGAGTTGTAAATTAATAGAAGTGTGATGATCTTCATTATTAGAGCATTGTCCCAAGTGAGGAAAGGATGATGAAGACCATGATTCCCCCACAAGTCGGGATGAGACTTTGGACTTTAAATAAAAAGAAATAAAGAAAAAAAAGGCCAAAGAGCCCACCAAATAAATAAATAAATAAAGAGAAAGGCCAAATAAAAAAATGAGAGAAAAAGAGAGAAGGGACAATGCTACTATCTCTATTTCCACACTTGTGCTTCGAAATAGCACCATGATCTTCATGATAGAGAGTCTATTGTGTGGTCACTTTCATATACTAGTGGGAATTTTTCATTATAGAACTTGGCTTGTATATTCCAATGATGGGCTTCCTCAAAATGCCCTAGGTCTTCCTGAGCAAGCGAGTTGGATGCACACCCACTTAGTTTCTTTTGTTGAGCTTTCATACATTTATAGCTCTAGTGCATCTGTTGCATGGCAATCCCTACTCACTCACATTGATATCTATTGATGGGCATCTCCATAGCTCGTTGATATGCCTAGTTGATGTGAGACTATCTTCTCCCTTTTTGTCCTCACAACCACCACCATATACCACCATAGTGCTATGTCCATGGCTTGCGCTCATGTATTGCATAAGAGTTGAAAATGCTGAAGCGCGTTAAAAAGTATGAACCAATTGCTCGGCTCGTCATTGGGGTTGTACATGATGGGAGTATTTTGTGTAATGAAAATGAAGCATGGCCTAACTATATGATTTTGTAGGGATAAGCTTTCTTTGGCTATGCTATTTTGATAGGACATGATTATTTGTTAGTATGCTTCGAAGTATTACTATTTTTATGTTTTATAAGCTTATATCTTGAATCATTTGGATCTGAACAATCATGCCACAATAAAGAAAATTACATTGAGAATTATGCTAGGTAGCATTCCACATCAAAAAATTTGTTTTTATCATTTACCTACTCGAGGACGAGCAGGAATTAAGCTTGGGGATGCTTAATACGTCGCCAACGTATCTATATTTTTTGATTGTTCCATGCTATTATATTACCCATTTTGGATGTTTATGGGCTTTACTTTACACTTTTATATCATTTTTGGGACTAACCTACTAACCGGAGGCCCATCCCGTATTGCTGTTTTTTTGCCTATTTCAGTGTTTCGAAGAAAAGGAATACCAAACGGAGTCCAAACGGAATGAAACCTTCGGGAGCGATCTTTTTGGAACAAACGTGATCCAGAAGACTTGGAGTGCAAGTCAAGAAGCAATCGAGAAGGCCACGAGGGTGGAGGGCGCGCCCCCCTACTGGGCGCGCCCCCTATCTCGTGGGCCCCTCGGGAGTCCACCGACCTACTTCTTCCTCCTATGCATACCCACGTACCCCGAGAACATCAGAAGCGATCATGAAAACCTATTTCCACCACCGTAACCTTCTGTATCCGCGAGATCCCATCTTGGAGCCTTCATCGGCGCTCCGCCGGAGAGGGAATCAACCACGGAGGGCTTCTACATCAACACCATAGCCTCTCCGATGAGTTGTGAGTAGTTTACCATAGACCTTCGGGTCCATAGTTATTAGCTAGATGGCTTCTTCTCTCTTTTTGGATCTCAATACCATGTTCTCCTTGATCTTCTTAGAGATCTATTTGATGTAACTCTTTTTGCGGTGTGTTTGTCGAGATCCGATGAATTGTGGGTTTATGATCAAGTTTATCTATGAGAAATATTTGAATCTTCTCTGAATTCTTTTATATGTGATTAAGTTATCTTTGCAAGTCTCTTCGAATTATCAGTTTGGTTTGGCCTACTAGATTGATCTTTCTTGCAATAGGAGAAGTGCTTAGCTTTGGGTTCAATCTTGCGATGTCCTTTCCCAATGACAGCAGGGGCAGCAAGGCACGTATTGTATTGTTGCCATCGAGGATAAAAAGATGGGGTTTATATCATATTGCATGAGTTTATCCCTCTACATCATGTCATCTTTCTTAATGCGTTACTCTGTTCTTATGAACTTAATACTCTAGATGCATGCTGGATAGCGGTCGATGTGTGGAGTAATAGTAGTAGGTGTAGGCAGGAGTCGGTCTACTTGTCACGGACGTGATGCCTATATACATGATCATGCCTAGATAATCTCATAATTATTCGCTTTTCTATCAATTGCTCGACAGTAATTTGTTCACCCACCGTAATACTTATGCTATCTTGAGAGAAGCCACTAGTGAAACCTATGGCCCCCGGGTCTATCTTTTATCATATAAGATTTCAATCTACTTTTATTTGCATCTTTACTTTTCCAATCTATATTATAAAATACCAAAAATATATTTATCTTATCATACTATCTCTATCAGATCTCACTTTCTCAAGTGGCCGTGAAGGGATTGACAACCCCTTTATTGTGTTGGTTGCGAGTTCTTTGTTTGTTTGTGTAGGTGCGTGGGACTTTTGAGGAGCCTCCTACTGGATTGATACCTTGGTTCTCAAAAACTGAGGGAAATACTTACGCTACTATTGCTGCATCACCCTTTCCTCTTCAAGGAAAACCAACGCAAGCTCAAGACGTAGTAGTACACATCAATAACATGTATATCTTATCCACCAAATACTTGGGACAGTTCCGCTTCTAGTGACCAATCCCTTTGCATTAGAAGCACTCAGTTTCAGGCTTAGGTCCAGACTTGGGCTTCTTCCCGGGAGTGGCAACTTGCTTGCCATTCTTCTTGAAGTTCCCCTTCTTTCCTATGCGCTTTTTCTTGAAACTAGTGGTCTTGTTAACCATCAACACTTGATGCTCCTTCTTGATTTCTACCTCCGCAGCTTTAAGCATTGCGAAGAGCTCGGGAATAGTCTTTTCCATCCCTTGCATATTATAGTTCATCACTAAGCCTTTATAGCTTGGTGCCAGTGATTGAAGAACTCTATCAATAACACTATCATCTGGAAGATTAACTCCCAGCTGAGTTAAGTGGTTATGGTACCCAGACATTCTGAGTATGTGTTCACTGACAGAACTGTTCTCCTCCATCTTGCAGCTATAGAACTTGTTGGAGACTTCATATCTCTAAACTCGGGCATTTGCTTGAAATATTAACTTTAACTCTTGGACATCTCATATGCTCCATGATATTCAAAACGTCTTTGAAGTCCCGACTCTAAGCCGTAAAGCATGGCACACTGAACTATCGAGTAGTCATCAGATCGAGCTTGCCAGAAGTTCATAACATCAGCATGTGCCCCTGCAGCAGGCCTTTCACCTAGCGGTGCATCAAGGACATAATTCTTCTGTGTAGCAATGAGGATAATCGTCAAGTTACGGACCCAGTCTGTGTAGTTGCTTCCATCATCTTTCAACTTAGCTTTCTCTAGGAACGCATTAAAATTCAAGGGAACGGTAGCATGGGCCATTGATCTACAACATAGATATGCAAAAACTATCAGGACTAAGTTCATGATAAATTAAAGTTCAATTAATCATATTACTTAAGAACTCCCACTTAGATAGACATCCCTTGAGTCATCTAAATGATCACGTGATCCAAATCAACTAAACCATGTCCGATCATCACGTGAGATGGAGTAGTTTTCAATGGTGAACATCTCTATGCTGATCATATCTACTATATGATTCACGTTCGACCTTTTGGTCTCCGGTGTTCTGAGGCCATGTTTGTACATGCTAGGCTCGTCAAGTTTAACCTGAGTATTCCGCACGTGCAAAACTGTCTTACACCCATTGTATGTGAACGTAGAGCTTATCACACCCGATCATCACGTGGTGTCTCGGCATGACGAACTGTCGCAACGGTGCATACTCGGAGAGAACACTTATACCTTGAAATTTTAGTAAGGGATCATCTTATAATGCTACCGCCGTACTAAGCAAAATAAGATGCATAAAAGATAAACATCACATGCAATCAAAATATGTAACATGATATGGCCATCGTCATATTGTGTTTTCTGATCTCCATCTCCAAAGCACCGTCATGATCTCCATTGTCACCGGCTTGACACATTGATCTCCATCGTAGCGTCGTGGTCGTCTCGCCAACTATTGCTTCTACAACTATTGCTAATGCATAGTGATAAACTAAAGCAATTACATGGCGTGTGCATCTCATACAATAAAGCGACAACCATAAGGCTCTTGCCAGTTGCCGATAACTTTTACAAAACATGATCATCTCATACAACAACGTATATCACATCATGTCTTGACCATATCACATCACAACATGCCCTGCAAAAACAAGTTAGACGTCCTCTACTTTGTTGTTGCAAGTTTTACGTGGCTGCTACGAGCTTCTAGTAAGAACTGTTCTTACCTACGCATCAAAACCACAACGATGTTTCATCAAGTTTGTTGTTTTAACCTTCAACAAGGACCGGCCGTAGTCAAATTCGATTCAACTAAAGTTGGAGAAACAGGCACCCGCCAGCCACCTTTATGCAAAACAAGTTGCATGTCTGTCGGTGGAACCGGTCTCATGAACATGGTCATGTAAGGTTGGTCCGGGCCGCTTCATCCAACGGTACTGCCGAATCAAAATAAGACGTTGGTGGTAAGAAGTATGACTATCATCGCCCACAACTTTTTGTGTTCTACTCGTGCATATCATCTACGCATAGACCTGGCTCGAATGCCACTGTTGGGGAACATAGCATGAAATTTCAAAAAAAATCCTACAATCACGCAAGATCTATCTAGGAGATGCATAGCAACGAGAGGGGAAGAGTGTGTCCACGTACCCCTCGTAGACCGAAAGCGGAAGCGTTAGCTTAACACGGTTGATGTAGTCGAACGTCTTCTCGATCCAACCGATCAAGCACCGAACGTACGGCACCTCCGAGTTCTGCACACGTTTAGCTCGATGACGTCCTCGAACTCTTGATCTAGCAAAGTGTCGAGGGAGAGTTTCGTCAGCATGATAGCGTGGTGATGGTGATGGTGAAGTTATTTGCGCACGGCTTCGCCTAAGCACTACGACAATATGACTGGAGGAGTAAACGATGGAGGGGGGCACTGCATACGGCTAAGAACAATTGATCTTCCCTAGAGGTGCCCCCCTGCCCCCATATATAAAGGAGGGAGAGGGGAGGAGGCCGGCCTAGGGGGCGCGCCAACTGAGGGGAAACCCACTTGGACTCCTAGTCCTATTCGCCCCCCTTCCTTCTATCGGAGGGGGAAAGGGGGAAGAAGAGGGAGAGGGGGAAGGAAAGGGGGGCCACACCCCTACCCCTTGTCCAATTCGGACTCCCCATGGGGGGTGTGCCACCTCCTTGTGGGTTGTCTTGCCTCTCTCCTATGGCCCATGTGGCCCATTACTCCCCCCCCCCGGGGGGGGGGGGGGGTTCCGATAACCTCCCGGTACTCTGATAAATACCCGAAACTCTCTGAACCATTCCGGTGTCCGAATACTATCGTCCAATATATCAATCTTTACCTCTAGACCATTTTGAGACTCCTCGTCATGTCCGTGATCTCATCCGGGACTCCGAACAATCTTCGGTCACCAAACACATAACTCATAATACAAATCGTCATCGAACTTTAAGCGTGCGGACCCTACGGGTTCAAGAACTATGTAGACATGACCGAGACACCTCTTCGGTCAATAACCAATAGCGGAACCTGGATGCTCATATTGGTTCCCACATATTCTACGAAGATCTTTATCGGTCGAACCGTTATGACAACATATGTTATTCCCTTTGTCATCGCTATGTTACTTGCCCGAGATTCGATCATCGGTATCCACATGCCTAGTTCAATCTCGTTACCGACAAGTCTCTTTACTCGTTCCATAATGCGTCATCCCGCAACTAACTCATTAGTCACATTGCTTGCAAGGCTTATCATGATGTGCATTACCGAGAGGGCCCAGAGATACCTCCCCGATACTCAGAGTGGAAAATCCTAATCTCGATCTATGTCAAATCAACAAAACACCTTTCGGAGATACCTGTAGATCATCTTTATAATCACCCATTTACGTTGTGATGTTTGATAGCACACAAGGTATTCCCTCGGTATCCGGGAGTTGCATAATCTCATAGTCAAAGGAACATGTATACGTCATGAAGAAAGCAGTAGCAATAAAACTTAACGATCATTATGCTAAGCTAATGGATGAGTCTTGTCCATCACATCATTCTCCTAATGATGTTATCCCGTTCATCAAATGACAACACATGTCTATGGTTAGGAAATTTACCATTTTTTATTAACGAGCTAATCTAGTAAAGGCTTACTATGGACACTGTTTTGTCTATGTATCCACACATGTATCAAGTTTCCGGTTAATACAATTCTAACATGAATAATAGATATTTATCATGATATAAAGAAATATAAATAACAACTTTATTATTGCCTCTAGGGCATATTTCCTTCATTCTCTTGTAGCATCACACCTCGATGCCCGTACTAAACCACACCGTTGCTAAGTCTGATGGCCTAGAGCACGAGACCTCACCAGCCTCTACCCTCGGCATCGCGTGCTTACTAGCTTCAACAAGGCACCACAGAGCCGCCACCCGCACAAAAACAATAACCAAGGCCTCCTATCGACGGACGACTACGAGTCGGGCCTGGAATTGGAGGAGTCCCGCCCGCATCGAGGCAAGTCAGATCCGTGTGCCTTCTAGCGCGAGAAGGCAACGAGCGGCAAGGGATGTCGTTGACGCACGCCGACGGTCAGAATCAAGGTCCGAGGTCACCGTCGCCGGCCAGATACGATGTCCGGGCCCCTCCACCATATAATGTCTTGCAACACAGCAGCCGCACCGGTACAACCCCGCAAGCCTTCAAGAGCGGGCCACCATGCTGCAACAGAGGCCGGCGGCAAAAGAAGGGAAGGGAGACGGGGAGCCGATAACGGCGGCGGGGTGCTCCTCCCGGGTCGCGCCGGTGCAGGCGACACACGAGTCCATGTGTTCTAGTGCTAGCAGTAAACTTTTTTCTAAGGTCTATAGTCTTACTTTCAAGGCCCGAATCAACTTGGACTCACGAGTGTGTTCGTTAGAATCCCAACACCTCAGTGCAATTTGATAGTTTGATAGATAGACTAACATCGCCACTAGTTTCATCTACTTTGATTCGAGTCTCCGGTCTACCTTTGGTTCGAGGCCTGCCTGGCTGGTTCTGCACGCAACGCAGAGCGGCAGCATCGATCGCCGCCAGGTCAAACGAGACGAGCACGCGCGCGGCACGTGGGGACGTGCGGTCAAGTCCGGCGGGTGGACGGAGGACGGGCCGACGCTCTCCGCAGAATTTTACATTTCCTGGGGGGCCTGGGCGCGAGAGCCGGTTATCTAATAAAACCCCCGGCGCTGAGATCCGCGCACCCGAAGCTTCTCTACTTCCCTCCGCCCCACCCGCCTGCCTTCCCAGCCAGCGCGCGGTTTGGTCGTCGCCTCCTCCTCCTCCTCGCCGATCCATCCCAGATCCACGCCACCGCGCGGATCCCCGATGCGGGCGCCGGCGATGCTCCGGCTGGCCGCCGCCGGGATCGCCCTCGTCGCGCTGCTCGCCGCCGCGCCCCCCGCCGCCGCCTTCTACCTCCCCGGCGTCGCCCCCACCGACTTCGCCAAGGTGAGAACTCGCTTTCTCCCCCCCTGGTGCCACCCACCGCCCCCCTCCGTCCCCGCCGGCCGAGGGAATGAGTAGCTCGCGCCCGCGCCCGGGCTCGCCGGCTAGATCCGGTCAACGGGCGCCGCTTCCCCGCGCGCAGGTTCCCGGGATCCGCGGATCTCGGGACAGGCCCGTACGCACAAGCGTCGACAGTCCAATTACCTTCGCCGCGATCGCAGACAGGGGCGCACTAGGATGCGCGTCGGCTCGGGATCCGCACGCCATGATTCGTGCGTCGCCTCCTCCCTCCCTGCGCGCACCCTTCTGATCCAGGACGTGCTCGCTAGATTCACTCATGGTGCTTGGCTTGGGTCACAGTTGGTTATGTTGCATGCGTGTCCTTGTGCACTTGTAGTGCTGGTGGTTTAAGGCACTGAGAATTGGAAGCGGCGCTTCTCGCAATTTAGATCTCATCTAGTAGTTCTTAGTTTGATCTGATCGTTTATGGCAGTTTAGAATTGGAAGCAGACGCTTATGGCAACTGATTGAGTGGAGTATCCTTCTCAGCCAAGCACAAATCTGCTCGTTTTTAAATGCCCAATTGATAGTAATTGCACGTCCTGCAAGACATTGCTTTTTTATGCTTATTATTATTACTGTTTAAAAGGTTGCACCGTTTATCAGATATATTGTTTATTTATTTGTTTGGATCTTTCATGTCATAATCTTAAAAAAAATGCTTGTTTGATACACCGGGGTTTAGTACATATTCCTAGGAAACTAGATGCTCTGCAGAGCAGTATAGAATATTGTGTAGGATGGTTGAAACATACTCCCTCCGTTCCTAAATATAAGTCTTTCTGGAGATTCTAACAAATGACTACATACGGAGCAAAATGAGTGAATCTACACTCTAAAATATGTCTACATACATCCGTATGTTGTTGTCCATTTGAAATGGCTAAAAAGACTTACATTTAGGAACGGAGGGAGTAGTTTCCAAAACCAAACTGATGAGTGAAGCGGTCACACACCGGATCTGCTTCAACTGACATTGTACTGGCTGGGCCAGATATCTTTTGTGCCGAGTTATTTATATTTTGACTGTATCTGATATTTCTACGAACAGCTATCTGCATGTATCATTTTTTTTGCTGCTAAAAAACGCCCTTCATTTATCTCTCGGTTTATCTGTCTACAGGGAGATGAACTGTTGGTGAAGGTGAACAAGCTGACATCAATAAAGACTCAGCTACCCTACACGTATTACTCCCTTCCTTTCTGCAAGCCGAATACCATAGTTGACAGCTCTGAAAACCTTGGCGAGGTTCTCCGTGGTGATCGAATTGAGAACTCCCCTTACGTGGTAAGTATTCGGTAAAGAATAATCAAGAATTTATGTACCTGGGAGGGAAATGTGCCTAGTTTTTAGTTTAACATCCTCCTTGTCTGAACTGCAGTTTCAAATGAGAGAGCCCAAGATGTGCCAGATTATCTGCAAAATAACTGTTACTGAGAAAGAAGCAAAGGAGCTCAAGGAGAAGATTGAGGATGAATATCGCGTGAACATGTAAGGACAATATAATAGGTGTTGTCGCACTTTAGTTGGCATGGTATTTTTTTGAAATTGACCAGGTTTGCTTTGCAGGGTTCTTGACAATCTGCCACTGGTTGTTCCAGTTCAAAGGCCAGATAGGAACACGGTGGCCTACCAAGGTGGATATCATGTCGGTATCAAGGGCCAGTATGCTGGAGTAAGTTCATACCGCCTGTTCATGCTTACCCATGTCTTTACATGTATGATCGGGACTAACGAATTCACATATATAAATATATTTCCAGAGCAAGGATGAGAAGCACTTCATCCACAACCATTTGTCATTTTCGGTTAAGTTTCACAAGGATGAGGATTCGGAACTTTCTAGGATAGTGGGATTTGAGGTCAAACCATTCAGGTTTTCTTTCAACTTTGCTTGTTGTGTTGTTAATATTTTTTGCCATACCTAAATG
This sequence comes from Triticum aestivum, assembly GCF_018294505.1. Taxonomy (NCBI): domain Eukaryota; kingdom Viridiplantae; phylum Streptophyta; class Magnoliopsida; order Poales; family Poaceae; genus Triticum; species Triticum aestivum. The sequence goes on from NC_057807.1 coordinate 544,728,439, forward strand.
GAATGTACCTAATTTTTGTGTTCTGTCTTATATGTTTGCACCAGCATCAAGCATCAGTTTGATGGGAATTGGAATGACGCAAACACTCGTTTGACCACATGTGATCCTCATAACAGCAAGTTTGTAGTAAATTCTGAAACTCCTCAGGAGGTTGAGGTCGGCAAAGATATCATATTCACCTATGATGTTCGCTTTGAGGTACTACTTTTGTTTATTGTTGTCTCCTATGGCATGATAGTTTCTTAACCTTTAATGTTAGATCTGCTTTATGAAAAAATTCATGGAATGTTTTGTTACTTCTGCAGGAGAGTGAAATTAAGTGGGCATCTCGATGGGACACCTATCTGTTGATGTCTGATGATCAGATTCACTGGTTCTCTATCGTTAACTCTCTCATGATCGTGCTTTTCCTATCTGGTATGGTGGCCATGATCATGATGCGCACCCTGTACAGAGATATATCTAGGTACAACCAGCTTGAAACTCAAGAGGAGGCACAGGAGGAAACTGGCTGGAAGCTTGTCCACGGAGATGCTTTCCGCCCTCCAATCAACTCTGATTTGCTCTGCGTCTTTGTTGGCACTGGAGTCCAATTCTTTGGCATGCTGCTGGTTACGATGATCTTTGCTGTTCTAGGTTTCCTCTCTCCATCGAACCGTGGAGGATTGATGACTGCAATGCTTCTCGTCTGGGTCCTGATGGGGTTGATTGCTGGCTATTCTTCTTCACGACTCTACAAGATGTTCAAGGGTGCAGAGTGGAAGCAGATAACCCTGCGCACGGCTTTCCTGTTTCCAGGGATTGCCTTTGTTATCTTCTTCATCTTGAATGCCCTTATATGGGGGGAGAAGTCATCCGGTGCTGTCCCATTCACCACCATGTTTGCCCTGGTCCTCCTCTGGTTCGGCATCTCAGTGCCCCTTGTGTTTGTTGGGAGCTACCTCGGGTTCAAGAAGCCCGCCATGGAGCCTCCAGTGAAGACCAACAAGATCCCGCGTCAGATCCCCGAGCAAGCCTGGTACATGAACCCGCTCTTCACTATCCTGATCGGCGGCATCCTGCCGTTTGGCGCGGTCTTCATCGAGCTCTTCTTCATCCTCACCTCGATCTGGCTGCACCAGTTCTACTACATCTTTGGGTTCCTCTTCCTGGTGTTTGTGATCCTCATCATCACGTGCGCGGAGATCACCATCGTGCTCTGCTACTTCCAGCTGTGCAGTGAGGACTACAACTGGTGGTGGAGGTCATACCTCACCTCGGGATCATCGGCGCTCTACCTCTTCCTGTACGCTGGGTTCTACTTCTGGACCAAGCTGCAGATCAGCAAGCTGGTGTCGGGCATCCTCTACTTCGGGTACATGCTGCTCGCCTCCTTCTCCTTCTTTGTGCTCACCGGAACCATCGGCTTCTGCGCCTGCTTCTGGTTCACGAGGATGATCTACTCGTCCGTGAAGATCGATTAGTCGCTGGAAGCACAGCAGGCAGAGACAGAGACAGAAGCATAGCATATGTTTTCAGCTTTCGCGGTCAGAGGTGATAATTGTATGATTAAGGTGAAGGTGGGGATCATCCCCGTGTTTGTTACTCTTTTGAGGGAAAAGTTACATTTTGGGATTAGTTTATGAACTGTTGATTTATGTTTATTGTTGTGGTCACAAGTGATGATACTTGTTAGTGATAAATGTTGGAGTTACAAGGGTAGAATACAATACACTGTGATGGACTTGTCTGTTTTGGCAGAATTTAATGGATCAGCGTATAAAATTCAATTTATATTCCATGACCTGTAATTCTTGTGCTGCTGTGTCGGTTTGCTGCTTGTAAGTTTTTTTTTTTCTTTCGAATTGGAGGCATAAGATTTGCCTCACCTGTTAAATAAGAAGGGAATAGAGATTTACAAGTGGCTCACATACATGGCATGACAACTACTCGCGCAATACAATATGCCCTAGTTTCTTAGCACCTACGGTAACCCAAAGCATAGCCTTGTTGACAACAATTTTAAGAAGAATTGGCGGCGGCGCACTTGTGGTGTGGTAAACATGGAATTGTTTTAAATTGTCTAGACCACAAGAAAATTCCATCAGTTTGCACTTGTGGGAGGTCATAGCTCGTTTATTGGAGTTTTGCATGTCGGTTCTCTTATCCCACCAATCCTCGAAGGATCCCTCTAAGTGCCAAGTTTAGGTGTCTATGTGCACAAACTCAAACTTATTGAAGAAGTGGTGAGTGCCTGTTTTTTGCTCCCTTTTGCAAAGAGGGCAAAGACTACAATTTGCCCAACCATGCCTCTCCAACCGACCGGCAGTCCAAATCCGACCTCACAATGCGAAGACTTTAACCTTTGGAAGGGTTCAAACTTTTCAAACCGTGAAGTCCATGGGGTAGCGTAAACTCCATCCATAGAATACTTCCAAACAATGTCATCTTCGTTTTCTTTCAAGGTGGTAGTCATGCACAAGCATTCAAAGGCGAAGAATTCTCATATGTGGTCTCTGGAGAAGACGGTGTCGTGGTTGATCTTTAGCATCCAACCATTGAGAGCCTCAAGCACTTTTCAACTCTTTCTCCTCGAGGCCTAAAAAATTAGCGGAGCAATATCCTCGGGACCCCCCAAGTAGCCAAGGGGAATCCCAGAAAGGTGTTTTGGCACCATTGCCAACAGTGATAGCGGTGGAGGCATAGAAGAAATCAAGGCCTTCCCGTTGCATGGGTTACCCTACCCCACTCAAAGCTTGTTTGGCTCTGTCCATTCATACCAAGGCCATCTCAGCGGCAACCACGTGCATATTTTTCGGTGTCAGGACCCCAAGGCCTCAGTATTCTGGAGGACGACAAACCACCTCTCTATTGACCTTGCACTTGGTCCTCGTCGTCTTGTCTGAACCAGACCAAAGGAAAGCCCTCTCATCTTGTTGAGGTTATGAAGAGAGCCGTGCGACACAATGAGGGGCGTGATGGAGTACACCGCTTGAGAGATGATGACCGATTTGACGAGGGGCGTGCGCCGAATGATGGTGATGTTTTGACCCACCTAAGTTACCAATTTTCGACCGCTTTGTCTTCAGGATATTGGAAGTCAACCTTCCTAAGTTGCCAAACCGAGACTTGGAGGCCCAAGTATTCCATAGGGAAATAAGCTCTAGTTACTGGAACGCTATGGAGGATATGCCCCAAATCAAGATGATTGCATCGAATGAGCACCACCGAACTTTTATGGAAGTTGGCGCAAAGGCCCGTCACATTGCCAAAACCCCTTAAGATGGTCAAGGGGTTTTCAAGGCCCCTCTTAATTGGAGGCATAAAAATGGTTGTGTTGTCCGCATAGAGGAATGTTCACACTATGGCACCACGTCCTCGAATCTTGTGTATAATGCCTTTTCTAGTTGCAAGATCGGGGATTTGGGGAAGAGGGTCAATTGCAAAGACGAATAGCAATGGAAAAAAGGGTCCCCTTGTCGAAGCCCTCGGCCAAGTTTGATAGGGAGCCCGGGCAACCCGTTGAGGAGGAATCGCAAAGAGGAAGAGGGAAGTAACGTGGCAATCCAATCCTGAAATTTGCTTGTGAGTTTTTTTTTTCTCGAGTACGCACGAGTGTGCGTATCATTCATTAAAGAAGATAGGGGGAGAGACTCCCCAAATCCACCGTTACATGATTTATTTACATGTGGATTTTATCCGGCACCACCTAAGGTTCACTCATCTCCCAGTCTACAAGGTCTACACCCAACCGTTGAGCCTCACCCTCAAATAATCCCGCCTTTGCCCATAGCTTGCCCTCGTCTCGAATCCGCTGGATGGTTTGTGTAACCGACGGTGTCACCCCGTTGAATACAATATCATTCCAATGCTTCCATATCATCCACATCCCGAGCAGACACTTGGCTCTAGTTGCTTTCCGGTTGGTTGAGCTTTCATCCTGCCTTGTACACCATTGCTCCAAGGCCTCGTGTTGTCGGTGCTCAAGCTCCACCCTTCCGGTCATTTGCCCCATCGCAAATCAAACATGTTTTGCAAAGACACACCCTAGCATTAGGTGTTGGATAGTTTCATCCTGTTGGTTGCACATAGGGCAAGAGTCTTGGTGAGGTAGCCTGCGGCTTGCTAATCTGTCAGACGTCCAGCAAATGGCCAACCAGGCTAAGAAGCGACATCTTAGTGGTGCTTTGGGTTTTCAAGTGAATGCCGTTCTTGTGGACACCTCTCGACCCATAAACCGGGCCGCATATGCCGAGCGGGCTGAGTATTTCCCGTGCTTTTCCCACCCACGTCCATTTGTCGTCTCTGAGCGCATCCGAGACCAGCATGGTTTGCTTGATTCTTTCCGGTATTCGGTCGACCTTACAAGGTGGACTCGCTTGTAAGGTTGTAAAAGCTTTCAGCCAGTACCATTGCTCTAGAGCTCTACGCCTCTTACCAGTCTAGTACTGGTGTGGTATCATTGTATCTCTCCCTCCTAGAGCACGCTTTGGGCATCACCATGGAATTGCTCCGGCATTTGTGGCATGTGGATGCGTTGCTTATTAGCACGGCGACCGTGGAGGGAGCGCAAGGGGCGAATTTTTATTTATTTATTTGGACTGCCCCACCGGCAAAATTTTGCCGGCGACTTTGCCGTGGCGCGTAAAGGATTCAAAGTTCCAAACTCAAAACCCCCGACGAATCTGCGGAGAACCCACTGCTTGCTTGCTGCTGCCCCGGCCAGGAGTGGGCCAGGATGGCCACGAGACCACCAATCAGTGCGCCCTGGCACGAGCAATTTACTTATATGCCACTGTTGCCCCCGTGCTCTGCTCGCTTTCCCCATTCACTGCTCACTCTGCTCGCCACTCCTCTGCCCTGCTCACACTCGGTCTCACTGCAGCGGAGCTGAGCAATGGCATCCAAGGCGCTGTTGCTGGCCGTGGCCGTGGCCGTGGCGGCGGGGTGCGCGGACGCGACGGACCACATCGTGGGGGCCAACCGCGGGTGGAACCCCAACATCAACTACTCCGGCTGGTCCGCCAACCAGACCTTCTACGCCGGCGACCTCATCTGTATGCCCAAACAAAAACCCTCACCTCGACCTCTCTTTTCTTCACCTCTGCCTCCCCTCCACTAGCTCCAGCTCCACCAGATCTACTACGTCCCTGCCGCCTCCACCCTCACTCATTCCTGATTTGCAGCGTTCCGGTACCAGAAGGGGACGCACAACGTGTTCGCGGTGAACGAGACGGGCTACGACAACTGCACCATGGCCGGGGTCACCGGCAACTGGACCTCCGGCAAGGACTTCATCCCGCTCCCGGACCCAGGCACCTACTTCTTCATCTGCGGCAACGGCTTCTGCCAGGCCGGCATGAAGGTCGCCATCACCGTCGCCCCTGGCATCTTCGATCTCGGCCCACAGATCTACCCCCCGCCCGCCCCCGGCGCCGACAACCCATCCGCCTCCTTCACCGCAGGGGCGTGGCCGGCAGCGGCAGCGGTGGTCACCGCGCTGGGAGCTGCTGCCATCATTGCCCTTTAGGTCCTAACTAGGAGCATCATCTGCAGCGATTGACCCAGACATGGTCTCCAATCTAGTCTAATTGGGGTGCATTTAACTAGCTAGCTTTCCTGATGTAATGTAAGCACGTCTGCATCGTCGATTTCGAGTACCAGTAGAATGTACTCATGAATGACCACGCTAGTTGCAATTCATCAAGATAGACCCAAATCGCTGGGAAAAAAAAGAAGCTCTGCAATTTATCCACCAACCAAGATGCTGCTATGTATATTGGACAAAAGGCTACAAGAACAAACCCTATGGGAATTGTTGAATAGAATCCCTCTGTTATATACACCACTTCACTTACTGCTATCCGATTTTGTCTATCACCGATCAGACCTTTCTGAACCATGTGGCTTGGACTCGGAGCGCTGCTGTTTCGACCGGGTCACGACCTTCTGACCATCGCTTTGCCTCGGAGCGCTACTTCGACGACGTCGGGGTCTTTGGGGCATCAGGCTCGCTGTTCACAAAGGGGACAGGGGAGGGGCTCAGATTCTGAAAGAGTAGCTCGGGTCTTACAATGTGGGATTTCATAATCTGTTATATGGTCTTAGTTGCTTCGACAGAGGAAAAGCTTGCTTACCTGGGCCGCATCTCTTCGTTGGTGACTGCAGATTGCTCCGAGCTAGAAGTAGCTGCAGCCGACTTGGTAGGCATGACCGGAGATTGCTCCGAGCTAGAAGTAGCGGCCAACTCGGTAGGCTTCTTGAGCACAACCAAGATCATCGTCATGTTGTCACAACCCTCCCCGCCACTCTCAGGCGCCAAGCACCGGTCAAGCACTTTCTCACACACAGCAGATAGACTATCCTCCTGCGGATTTTCAAACTCCCGGTATATGAGTACCATAACACTACACGATATCAATAATCTATGTTCGGCGAAACAGAGGTGCTTACAGTCTTCAACTTTTCGTGCACAAAGTCCACTACTTGTTGACTTGACATGCAGTCCCTGTCATAAAATAAGGGAGTTAATGAAAACCAAGTCATGATGGAAAGTGTAATTATGTGCATTGTAAAGCTCATCAATCAGGTCACACAGGTAATAAGTTGATACATCATCAGATCACATACAAAAGTAGCATGCTAAGAGTCTATGAAAGTAGCCTCAGATTCTAGTATGGAACCTCTGTTGCCTTCGATCTGTAATTCATCCGTCTTAATTTTGAACAGCATTTCAGTGATAGCATTTAAGATGACGTTGATAAAAGAAAACGTTCCACAGCCTAAAAGATCAAAAACTCTGGACTGATCCGGATCAAAGGTGTTGACTCCATGGCATGGAATGGAACTAACCAAGTCTCGTAGTATCTGCAAAACTGGTTGCAACTGAGCTTCCACTAGTATCAGTCTAACCATGTCCGACACTGCTTGCTAAATGCACAAAATCTAACCCTTCGACAATCACAACATGATGCATACGAGAAGAGTGTGATCAACATTATTTGTGCCATACTGGTCACTACAGATCCAAGGACACGCTGAAATAACTAAGTTCTCTAAAGACACATTGGCATTCTCCAATTCAAATTTAGTACTGAATATAATTTGTCTGGGTGTACGTGGCATCTGAAATAAGGCACCAGTTCTGTTGAGCGACCATTGTGCTCTCAATCTTCAAGAGACAACATAACATCTCAGCAGAATTGTGTGTCAATGGGCTCTAAGCGCCCAGAATGTTACACTGGGAAAACACCATGTTATGCTTTCGGTCTATCCTTAGCACAAACTATTGCGTACTTGTTATTTAAGGTTCAGAACTGCAAACATACTGACCCTCAGCAAAATTTTGAAAATTTAGCAGCAACTTGTAAAGCTAGTAAATATGTGCCATGTCAATTATGTTGATGAATGATGACAATAAGCTCCTGTACTATGTCAACTTGCCAACATAGCCATGTGTTCTTGATTAACATGCATCATATGTAGTGCCCAGATCAAACAATGGCATGCCCGGTGGTGGCAAGTTTTTCTTTCCCTCTATGCTTTTGTACAGTAGTTATAGTACATGGAAATCAAGGAAAATAATTGTGTTATATCCTCTTCAAGTTTCATGACTCTGATACAAAAGGTACAATTGGGAAGCCCTTTACTATTATATAAATCATGAACGGCAAGAAAAAACAGGCAAAGCAGGTATCACGATAAGTCTCAACCCTGAGAATGAATAATTATTACAGCCAAAAATTCATACCATATACCATCACAGGCCAAAACAATGAACTCATCATCCTCAGAAAGTGTAACCTGACCAACAGTAATGCAATTCTGAGTTGAGTAATTTTGTTCAAACAAAACTGACAGAAAAGAGGCAGCAAAACTCACTGTGTTCACTTCAGGTTCAGCTGAGACAGTCTGTTTCTCGGCTGGTAAAAGCTTATTTTCTTTCATCTCCATGTCCCCTGGGGATTAGATTTACAAAAATGAGTACCAATAATATATCCAATATATAAACGTTTTACTTGAGGAGTGTGCGCTACCAATTGCTCTTGTCAAGTTCAAACTTCCATTGACCCGCCCAGCAACAATGTAACCACCAGCATTCTCAATCCTCTCTTTTTCTGACTGAAGTTCTGGCTTGTGATCTCGTGACAAATCGCGAGCCTTAACAGTAGATGAGTTCGGAAAACATAAGCTAGCATTTATACTTCAATTACAACTAAAGATAGTTACAACTGGCATACCTGACCCTTCCTTGAGATAACACACCGGGAATCCCCGGCATTTGCAACAACCAGTTGATCATTTCTTATGATAGCCACACACGCTGTGCTTCCACATGTTGGCCCAGAAAAATCTGAATGAGGACCCTGGTACAGTAGCATAGTTAAAAAAAGGTCCGGTAAACTTAATATTCACTAGAACATCATAAAACTAGTTTTTGTGAGTTTACTGTATAAGAAACAAGGGCACATATAAATATAACACCCCAACATTGTTGTACTGCAAGTAACATGACGGACCTATGTTTTAGAAACAATGATGTTAGGTAATTACTGCAGATATGTTCTCGTATTTCAATACAGGGGTATGGAACAATCTGCAGTCTGTTTTACGACTGGTCAGTATTAGGAGATTCACTAATCTCATCTGAGCAATCCACCGGCCCAGTTCCCACCCATCCCTGCAGAAACTCCATCCGTCTCCCTTTCTAAAGCAGGGCACAAGCCTCCTACCCAACCCACTTTGCTTAACAACATCACCAATTTAAAGAAAACCCCTCTTTAAATATGGGTTGAGAAATGCCCACAATCCAAGCAGTTCTATCCATCAAATTTATTCTCAAATAAGAGATGATCTGTGCCATGAAAAGTAACCTATTCGATTCCATATCCAGCAGAAAGGATTGAGCAGAGAGAGAAGGAGGAGGAAGCAATTTTACCTCCTCCGAGTGCCATCCGTCCCCAAGTTTTTCTGCATCTCCAGCTTTGGGAGACCAAATTATACTCTCCAGCACTCCAGCAAACTTTGGCCCCTTTTCTCCCAGCTCAGCCAGTTCTCTCCATCCCCTTTGCCCTTTCATCATCTCGTCCATTCTGAAAGAGCAATACAGATTCATTGAACCATCAAGCATGTCAGTTTCAAGCAAAAAGCATACCACAGTGCAAAGAAAGAACATGGTAGATACCTCAAGAAGGCTTTCCGAGCAGAAGAAGCTAAATCACCAGAACAATATGCCGCACTTCTTAAGAATTGCATGTGTAGATGTTTGGCGCAGAATTTAGCAACCGCTTTCCCTGTAAATTTTATTTTGTATTGGCTAATAAATTCACGTCACACATAAGAAGACAACACATAATGCAGCTATTTTTTTCACCAAAAGCAAAAGCACGTGTAAATTTTCAACTGACATTTTCCAAATATGTGCTTCTATCTCTTACATCCAATGGTTAAATGGAAACATGTAGCTACTGAGTCATTTGATTGGCTATTGCCATGTTAGGATACTGCCATGCTGTAAAGCCAAACTCAACATAGCTAATCTCCACAGCATACGCACAACAACTAGTCAATGCTACAAATGTTTAATTCTCAGAGTTAATAAAGCCAGTGAACACATATTGTTGTTGAAGCAATCTTTTAGGTTTCAAAAAAATAAAATCCAATGAGGGAATCAAAAGGCCATGAACCTTCAGGAGAGGACAACACAGTAAGCAAAAATGATGATCAAATAACAAGTCCTGCCAGTTAACGTGAACATTGCAGTCCTGTCAATAGCTATACACATCCAATACTGTATGAAAGTACCAGGATGATAAAATAGTGCTAATTATATTTATGTTGAACAGAATAACAGCAAACCACATAGTGATGTGCAATGCATGATTTAGTGTAAGGTAACAATACAGAATTTTGTTCTATGGAAGGTTTTAAAGGGTTAGATTATACTAATCCACTCAAAGTAAGATGTGACCAGCTTAAACCAAAATAGGTACAGACCATTGTGAAACAAACAGAACAGGTACGACTGAATAGATGGTACGGTATAAAGTTAAACGAGAAGAGAAAACAGGCAGTATTTACCTCCATGGCCATCAAAAACGGCAAAAAAGGATGTGCGTTCATCAAGCTGTGGCACAGCAGTATGCTACAAGGGTAAACAGGTGCCCAAGTCAGATTTTAACGAGTAATAAACATGCGGATACACTCAAACTTGAGTATCACAAGCAAACAACTCTTATCCTCGACAAGATATCTTCAGATATGATGCAGCACTCTAAATCTCCAACTTCAGTCATACGTCAGAATCAGAATCCACTTACATGAGCTAGCTAGCAGTGAACTCCCAAATGCAAGTCAGCAAGCCGATAAACCGCTATCTCAAGCTTTTCGCCTATAGAGAAGCGCTGGCGCCATTGAGCGAACCAATGGAATTTCCGGTGCAAGTCGCAAGCCGACAAACCGCGTCTCAAACTTTCCACCTTATAGAGGAAAGGCGATTTGGCGGGCGAACAACAGATAGAAAGCTACCAATGCAGGTGGCAACCGACAAACCGCTACGCCGAGAGCCTTTCCGTTTGCACGGAAAATGTTGCCATTGGGTGAATGAGTAACAACTTTAATTCTGACTAGGTGGTGTGGTCGGTTCCCAAATAACAGGAAGAGACCCAATCACACGAGGCAAATGAATAACGGGGTCAGAAACAGCGAACTCACAATGCAAGCGACAGTCTGACAAACCGCTACCGCCAGTGGGGGTGAATCACAATGGAATTCAGGGGCGTCAGTTCAGCAGATAAACTCGTGACGCGAATGAACAGGGCAGGACGGAATCACAAACAGCGAACTCCCGATGCAAACCAAACCTCTGCGTGGAGCAGTACGGGAAACGCCATTGCGGGGAATCGCTAACGGGAATTCATCGCACCATCGCACCACCGCCGACCAATTAACTCATCATGACGCGGGCGAGCGAATCTATCTACGCGAGAGGCGCCACCCCGGGACCCCCCGAGCCGCCGCGGATTCATTCCCCACACACTGGCGCATCGAGCCACGCGCTGCCTGCGCACCCTAGGCCGTACCGTGCCGAGCGGCGCGCACAGAACGCAAAACAGAGAGAGCAGGGGAGGTGGGGAGAGGAGGAACTCACGGCGTCCTCCATGGTGGTCCGCCATCCCTGCATGGAGGCGAGGCCGTAGCGGACGCGGGTGCCCTCGCCGTCCGCGGTCTGCTTCTCCGTCTTGGGCGTGCTGAGGTACGTCCCCATGGCGCCCTAGCCCTCGAGCCCGGCGGCACCTGCGTCAACCAGCAACAACAACAACAAGGCCCTCGCCGTCACTGCTACAGCCCGTCTCGGCCGCGACTGCGCCTGCGACCCCGGCCCGCGCGATTGCGGCAATTGCGGCCCCGCGGCGGGAGCGGGGGCGCGATTCGGCGGATGAGGCGCGGGGTGGGGAGGGACTCACTGCGGTCGCGGCGGGCGGGCGGGCGGTGGAGCGGACGCGGAGGAGGAGGAGGAGGAGGGTGGAGCGTCTCTCCTCCGTATTTGTATGGAGGTGGCTTTCCGTCGCCGCGGCGCGGGGGCGGGGGAGAGGAGGTGGGGTGGGGTGGGGGATTCGGGGAAGATGTTGCGTATCTACTCTCCGCCTTTTCTATTCACCGCCAGCTCCCCGGATCGCCTCCCTGCCGGCCGGCTTCGGGCTCCCCTCTCTCGCTCGCTCTGCCGTGGACGGTTCTGATCTCCGCTTCTCCCTCCGCCCACGCCTCCCCGGACTAGTAAAATAAATAAAAACCGGCATGCTAGTTGTGGCATGCGGTTAGTTTTGGACCTAGTGGACCGTGCACAATGCGGTTAGTTCAACCATGCCTTCTCTTTTTTTTAAAGGCATATATATCAAGTAATATCACATACCCTTGAAATACATTCTCATGATTATGAAATATATTATCAAGGCTGAAAAATACGTCCCATTCCTTGAGGTGTCAAAGTCTTCTCCCTGCCGCATCCATCGCAGCATGCCGTGACTAAAGCTCATTGCTGCCTCTGGGTCTCTGTCCCGGCGGAGCAAACTTGTCTAAACCACCCAGGAGCTTGTAGAAGCAGTAATCGAATCCCCTATAAAAAAGGTATGTAAAAGTAATTGGTGTAGACCAAAAGATGTTGGTACCTACGATCTATGTAGAAAATCGCCACTCCGGAGAGGAGAACATCGGAGAGGGCTTGTAGAATGCCCCGGGTCTGGCCAGAGGGAGTTGAGGAACACAAATCTCACACGCTCTCTAACAAGGCCGAAACTGGTTAACCTTCGTCGATCGGAACTGGAGTCGAAGGGCTAAAAAGCACAATGACAATATCCGCTCCGTCGAAGAATGCCACCGAGACAAACATGCAGACGAAAAATCCAGGCCAAAGAAGCAGATCCGGGAACATGCCTCTCAATGATACAAATAAGCACCACCGAAACGAGGGCGGGAGGGGCAGACATTGTTCCACGCCAACGTCTCATGACCGCCAATCATAGACAAAAACCTAACTTTATTCCTAATTATACAACCATCGGACCAATGCTTTGGGATTCCCTGCCTCCTCCGTCAGCAAAGTGACGTACGAAGGGAGAGGGGATCCATGGACTCACTAGCGAAGAAGGTAGATGGTCGCTTGCCTGTACACCTAGGTCACGGAGCAGGGAAAGCGGAAATGATTTGTTCGTTTCATATCACCCAATCATTGCAGATGCCATATAGGTAAGTAGTTCTTCATTTTTCATTCAAGTTCCGCTCGAGCTGACGATGATGACGTTGGCTCCTTGACCTAGCTAGACATGGTAACATGGTTGATGGTTCGTTGTGCGGGTAGGGACACCGTCGTTGAGGAAATTGGCACGGTGTGGTGGGGGTTAGAAAGGTGCATGATCAGTGGCGGCAGTGATCGGATGAGGCGGCGCTATAGCGATACTGGCCGCATATGGGGAAGACAACCGATTGGATCGAGTAGGGAGGCTAGTGGGTAGAGGGCAGATGTTGCAGAAGAAGGCGCACCCTCATCCAAGATTATTGCATTAGGTGAAATGCCACACACAACAACCATACAAACGGTCCACTAAGGAGTAGTGCATTTTGAAGGTCGAGCTTCATGGAGACCAATTTTTTAAAATAATCATAGTTCAAACTTTTCAGTTTTGATAAATTCCAAAAAATATTCATGAATATAATGTATATGTCTATAAAATTTCTGGATGAAATACCTTGAAATGCGAGTTGTGAAAACATCATGGACATTGAGAATGAACCGTGTATGTGTTGAAAAACCACATATTTAATGTATTTCGTCCAGAAAATTTACACACATATACATTATGCCTCTAGGTATATATGTATTCTTTCCAATAAAAAAATAAAATGTAAAAGATATGAAATTTGAATTTATCAAATGTATCCTCCATGGAACTCGTCCTTCCTTCAGAATTTTCATACACCCCCTATTTCTAAAGGTAAAATGTTTTGCAGTTTAAATTAAACCGTCAAAGCATCTTATATTTAGAAACATAGAATGTACTCCCTCCGTTCTAAAATACATGTATTTTAGAACGGAGGGAGTATAAAAATATAGATACAGGCGGGAAGGGATATGTAGGAGCGGTTGACCAAGTCAGCATGACTCTCAAATACTCTCTCCGTCCCAAAATTCTTGTCTTAGATTTGTCTAATCTAAGACAAGAATTTTGGGACGGAGAGAGTACTCGCCAGCACAATCGTCATATTATTAATGGCTATTTGATTCATAGGATTCTCAAGATGTGAAAATATAGTGGCACGACCACTTCAATTATACGTTACAGAAATGTGTGTGCCACTTCGTCAGATTTTCTTTACAAAAGGGCAAAGGATTCTTCATGAAAGGTTTTAAATCCGCAGGAAACAATCTTTTAGCACGGATTAAGCAGAAAAGGATCCTGCGGAATTCATATGAAAATCCTCCCTGTACCAGTAGTTAGCTCAGTGAATGAAAGGACGGATCCATAGTGCCGACCAGTACGTTTTATACATTTGGAAGCTCTTTTTTCTCTCTACTAATAACAACTGCCGCACCTCTGATCAGGACATCCGCATCACTCTCATTCTGTCTCGTCGCCGTCCAACCCATGCCACCCACGTCGGTAGCCGCTGCCGACCAGACCTTGCCGAAAGGTAAAAACCTGTCTGATGAAACTGAAAGAAATACTTATCAGCAGGCATTTGAGCTGAAAAGGACTCTCCCAAACTCCCGTGCTCGCAGGCAATCCCCGTCAGCTAGATAGCTAATCTAAGCTGGGCCTCCTGGCTGGTTGACACGTGTCATCGATCGTTATTCCACCTGTCGACCCGGCAGGCGTAGTGGTTGGTGAACGAACAGCGCCATTGGTGAGTTCGACGATGGTTACGTGCGTACGGAGCACTTGGTTACACCTGGCAGTGGCATCCCATCAGGACTAGTAGTCACTAGTGTCTGGTGCAAGTGCAATGATTCAACCAGCGGCCTTTATAGTTTATAGTGAGAACCAAAATTCCAACATTCTACGACGTACCCCAACCTGAGTACACCTGACATCGACTTTTTTCTGAGACATTATACCTGACATCGACTGGTAGTTAATAGAGCAAGAAAGAAGCTCAATCTGGTCTCCTGCATGTATGTAGGAGTACTTTCCCTGGCCGGCCTTGTTGGCCGGGGGCCCCTTCGGCCCTTTTGTATAAAAAAGTATACATGGGAAATGCCTTTGGTTCGTGGGTAGGAAAATTTTAATAATTAAAAAATAAATCAAAATAGTATAAAAGTTTTTATATTAAACCTGACTTTCTTTTGCACTAGTACATAATTTTTCGAGAATAAAAAACTAGCGTTAACTTAAGGGCATTTTTTGTATTGCTATTATAGGTCACTATTCACACTATTTTTACCGGTTTTTTTAAGGAATCAACGGGGTTTTTCCTTTTGTGGATTTTTTTAAAAGTACAATGGAGGGTCAAGTTTATTTTAAAAATATTTTCAGAATTTTTTAGACCAAGTATACCTGGAGTACATTTTAAATTTAGTTCACCTCCTAATCTAGGGAGCTTTAGGGCCCGTTCTTTTAAATGTTATAGCAGCCATCAATAATTCTCAAACGAAGTAGCCCTTAGCAAGCTTTGTGCCTCACAAATGTTACATTAATCTTTTTATTTAGGGTCCCGGGATGATTTCCAATGATGGGCGACTTTCAACACCCCTGTCCAAGAATTCATCCGATTAACCATATAACTTACCGATTAATCCCTATTCGCAGGGTTAACGAGTAGCTGATAAATTGATTAATTGATTAACTTGCCAATTAGCATGCTAATTTCCTACTCGCTAGCCAACCGAGCAGCTAACAGTTAACGATTTCCTCAACAATGCTCAACACACACATCTTGCTAAGACTGTATCTCTTAATTGTGGTGGACTTTTGTAATCTCACACCCGCCACGCAACCTGTGTAGGTAGGTGGGGTGGTCGCAAAGGTTTGGGGGCAATCGACGAGGAAGAGATGTTGAGGTAAATGGCGCACTTCGTAATTACCAGCCACTCCAGAAACCGAAAATGAGGTAGAAGGGAGGGCCTCTTGAACCTTTTGTTTTAACACAATACAGTCACAAATGGTCACATACACATACATATACTCATTTCTATGAATGCACGAACACTCACATCTAGTAAAACACAAACACTAGCGACAAGCCTAGAACTTGAACCCTGATGGTTGATGCCACCAAAAAAAACGTAATCATCTGATTTCACAAGCCCCTTGAACTGTTCGTACGGAGATGATCTTTGGGATCCCACATGTCGCAGTAATCTTTTTCAGAACCCGTTTATCATAAGCTCTTCTGCCTGCTTTGGAGGCGCTCTCTCGCATGACAAATCTAGAAACAATCCGATGTCTCATGCATGCATGTTTAGCTCTCCTTAGTTTTCTGTCCCTTGATATAATTAGTTAATGGGTTGGAAATCCTTTTGGGGCTCCTTCGTGGTGTGCTTCTGCATGCGAGATCATATCCTGGGGGATTCTGTCGCCATGTGTGTGCCACCCGCCCCGGCCCAATTAACAATCGCGCTAGCTGCCGACCCTGAGCATGGCCACTAAGTTAATCACCCATGCGAACCTGTCGGATTTCCCCGCCCTTAATCTGCAAGATCGCGCGCGTACGGTGTCCTCGCACCGGCAGCTGTTCGTCACTAGTTAATGGCGATGGTGGCTTTGACGACGGTGCTACGGTCGATTAGCAGCTGGTCCCCCTGCCTCTGTGGTGTGGTGTGGTGGGTGCGGGATGTCTGGACGTGGGCGACGGATTTAGAAGGATCCTCCGGGCGGATTAACAATCCGTAATATAGTGACGGCGTTGCTTACGTGCGTGCATGGGAACAATATCTAGCAACTGGCCGCAGAGAACGGGAGGAGACCAACCAAGGTGGAGATCGCCCGCCATGGGGTGCGGGATACGCTGTATATTATCTTCTGACATGAACAGGGATTAGGGGATATGTACATGTATCATCCGTGAGTTTTTTTCCTTTCTGAAATTATTTCTCTTTTCTCCCAGAAAAATATCTTCTTCCCCTTTTTTTCCTGAGTGCATTTTCAACCCTTTTCCCTTGGCGTCGACATTCGGGTGTGTGGTGTGTGTAGGGTGGGCTAGCACAAATCGTTGCGG
The DNA here is from genome assembly GCF_018294505.1 of Triticum aestivum. NCBI lineage: Eukaryota > Viridiplantae > Streptophyta > Magnoliopsida > Poales > Poaceae > Triticum > Triticum aestivum. The sequence goes on from NC_057807.1 coordinate 544,745,128, forward strand.
CGTAGGTTTTTTTTTTGGGAGCGAAACCTGCTTTACTATTTTTTATGTAAAAATTTGCTTTACTTTATTGATCAAAGTTCACAAAAACAGGTAAAACAACCGGATCATGAGACTGACCCAACCAGACATGTCGTCCCTGATCTAAAAAAAATGCATACCTAGCTAGTACCTGAGGTTCATAGTTCGACGCCCTCGACTCATCTTTACCTAATATTAAAAGGAGAATTGTTTTTTCAGTTTTTTTCGTTCACGGTGGGACCCACATAATTTTTGCACGTCCCAGATGTTTCCTCATGTTCATGGTGGGACCCACATAATTTTTGTACGTCCCAGGTGTTTCCTCATGCGGGCGTTTTCTCGTTCTCCCACTTTATTTCTGTCAGAAAAAAAATCACAGGACGGACAGAGCAGCAATGGGCCGGCCCATTAGCGTACAAACAGTCCGCGCCAGTAAAAGATTTAGCAAGAAAAAACACTGCAACGCAAGGAATCGAAGCCAACCACTCACGCTATAGCACTCAGGTGCTAACCACTATAGTAAACAAAACTACTGTATCTATTTAATTAGCACCAAAAATGTTAAATTAAGTACACTGTCGCGCCAGATACTGAGAGGAAAATATTTTTTAAGTGAATATACTTTAGGACGCGAAATTTTTGCAAAGTTGTTAATAAAAAAATTAAAGTCAAACATTTTATTTAAAGAACAATATTTGCCTTTTTTTGAAACATGAGTATTTTTTAAAACACAAACAACTTTTTAAAACTAGGAGGTACTGTTGTGATTATTTCTCGAATTTGCAAACATTTTAAAAACACAAATATTTTTTGAACTTTAAATTTGAAAAGGCAAACATTTTGTAAACATGTTTTTTTAAACTGGGAGGTATTGTAGCTAAATTATTTTAATCTATACCTATATTAATAAAACTCGGCGAATTTTTGAAATATGCCCACATGATTCTTTGGTTTACTTCAGTTTATGAAACTAGGGATATGGAAGGAATCCTTTTCTCTGTCGTCTCTTCACGTACAACCAGTCTCACTCGGCCCAGTGAGTCCCGTCAAAATGCATGAGGAGTCCAACTAAGATTTCATGGTCTATCTAATATAAACTACTCAATTTACATGACACAGACATATATTATGTGTAGTGCTTTTCTCTATTATATTAGCCAGATGATAAAGAAAACTGTGTTCAACGCTCTTGATCTTCATCGGACATGAAGGCGGCTCAACAATCCAGCTATTGGGCCTTGCCAACCTTGGTTAGTGACAACTGGTACTACGACCACCGGCGATGAGGACGGCAAAGACGACAAGTGGAAACATGTGACTGGTGTTATATTGAAATGAAGGATGTGGACTTGAGGCTGAGGTATTAATCATGTTTATTATGTTATGGGCATGAGGGTGAAGTCTTTAGCCATGCTCAGTGGATAAGGGCGGGTGAAGGCTGTTTTCTCCCGTTGCAACGCACGGGCATGTTTGCTAGTAAATGAAAACACACGAAATAAAACTACTGCACCATGATTTTATATCCGTGTTCGCTCCACCATAGATACCACTTGATGATTCATGTATGTGTTTAATAACATTCTTGCAATCCGATGCAATATGAACCTGTTGTAGTCCAAGATCTTGTGCTAGAGAAAGGGCTTCTCGGCAAGTCACTGTTTCAAGAGAAGATGTATCTGAAAGACCATGTATAACAAAAACTTAAGCTCCCAAAACTCGCCTTGCTCGCTTATGCAAACTGCAACTACAGCACTGAAATTTTCATGTGAAGAAACTGCCGCGTCTACATTAATTTTCACCTTACCAGGAGGTGGAGAGATCCATTTCTTCATTGTTGGATTTGGCCCGACATCTCTTGCAGGAGTATAATGTTCATGGCGCTGATTAATCTAACTCTGCAATTAATTCCCTCATGCATGAGTTTCCTCCTCGATGTCCATATCGCCCAAAGCGTCACTGTCATCCTCACAAACACATCACGAGACAAACGATCATCATGGCATAAGTGATGGACCAGGAAGTTGCACATGGACGGGCTAGACTAAAGCAGGCCCAATGCAGTGAGCGTGGATGTGCTACCTAGGGAGGCAAAAACAAACTGTTCTTTAGTACCATAATCGGAAATTTATAAAGTCTGTCAGATAAAAATATATTGACGGGACGAAATCAAGAATATCACTTTGCTTTATTCATAGGTATAGAATTGAGGATGTGAAAATAAGCTGCCCCCTACCTTACCCAGTTTATTTTAGAAAAGCCCAACTTGATTTTTTATTTGTTTTATAAGCGTACTAATTATTAAGGCGTGTTCTGAATCTATCTAGCTTCTGAAAACTTCCCATATCCAGCTTCATTACGTAGCTTCTCGCTTCACGTAGCGATGGGAGAACTCTCGGGAGCTCAGGTGGCTTCTGAACGGCGGCGGCGACGAGGACGGGAACAGGAGGGAATCGACCTAGGAAGTTCGTATATGTACACGGAAGAGCGGTTCCGACCGGCGACCGGGGAGGGGGGGGCGTGGTGGCGGGTGAAGGAAATATGTCCTAGAGGCAATAATAAAGTTATTATTTATTTCCTTAATTCATGATAAATGTTTATTATTCATGCTAGAATTGTATTAACCGGAAACTTAGTACATGTGTGAATACATAGACAAAACATATAGTCCCTAGTGTGCCTCTACTTGACTAGCTCGTTAATCAAAGATGATTATGTTTCCTAACCATAGACATGTGTTGTCATTTGATGAACAAGATCACATCATTAGGAGAATGATGTGATGGACATGACCCATCCGTTAGCTTAGCATTATGATCGTGTCAGTTTCATTGCTACTGCTTTCTTCATGACTTATACAAGTTCCTCAGACTATGAGATCATGCAACTCCCGAATACCGGAGGAACACTTTGTGTGCTACCAAACGTCACAACGTAAATGGGTGATTATAAAGGTGCTCTACAGGTGTCTCCGAAGATGTTTGTTGGGTTGGCATAGATCGAGATTAGGATTTGTCACTCCGTGTTTCGGAGAGGTATCTCTGCGCCCTCTCGGTAATACTCATCACTATAAGCCTTGCAAGCATTGTGACTAATGAGTTAGTTGCGGGATGAAGTATTGTGGAACGAGTAAAAAGACTTGCCAGTAATGAGATTGAACTAGGTATTGAGATACCGACGATCGAATCTCGGGCAAGTAACATACCGATGACAAAGGGAACAACGTATGTTGTTATGCGGTTTGACCGATAAAGATCTTCGTAGAATATGTAGGAACCAATATGAGCATCCCGGTTCCGCTATTGGTTGTTTACCAGAGACGTGTCTCGGTCATGTCTACATAGTTCTCGAACCCATAAGGTCTGCACGCTTAACGTTCGATGATGATTGGTATTATGAGTTTATTGATGTGATGTACCGAAGATTGTTTGGAGTCTCGGATATGATCACGAACATGACGAGGGGTCTCAAAATGGTCGAGACATAAAGATTGATATATTGGATGACTATATTCGGACACCGAAAGTGTTCCGGAGAAGTTTTGGATAAAACCGGAGTGCCGGAGGGTTACCGGAACCCCCCGGGGAACTAATGGGCCTCGATGGGCCCTAGTGGAGAGAGAGAGAGGGGCCGGCCAAGACAGGCCGCGCCCCCTTCCCCTTGAGTCCGAATAGGACAAGGAAGGGGGGCGGCGCCCCCCTTGCCTTTCCCGTCCCCCTCTACTTCCTTCCCCCTCTCTCCCTTTAGGTGGAAACCTACTAGGACTTGGAGTCCTAGTAGGATTCCCCTTGGAGGTCCGGCCGACCTCCCCCTTGCTCCTTTATATACGGGGGCAGGGGGCACTCTAGAACACACAAGTTGACAATTGATTGAGCCGTGTGCGGTGCCCCCCTTCACAGTTACACACCTCGGTCATATCGTCGCAGTGCTTAGGCGAAGCCCTGCACCGGTAACTTCATCATCATCATCACCACGCCGTCGTGCTGATGAAACTCTCCCTCGACCTCAACTGGATCTAGACTTCGTGGGATGTCATCGAGCTGAACGTGTGCAGATCGCGGAGGTGCCGTACCTTCGGTGCTAGGATCGGTCGGATCGTGAAGACGTATGACTATATTAACCGCGTTGTCATAACGCTTCCGCTTTCGGTCTACAAGGGTACGTAGATAACACCCCCCCCTCTCATTGCTATGCATCACCTAGTGATAGATCTTGCGTGATCGTAGGATTTTTTTTGAAATTACCGCATTCCCCAACAGTGGCATCCGAGCCAGGTCTATGCGTAGATGTTATATGCATGAGTAGAACACAAAGAGTTGTGGGCGATAATAGTCATACTGCTTACGAGCATGTCATACTTTGATTCGGCGATATTGTTGGAGGAAGCAGCTCAGACCGACATTACACGTACGCTTACGCGAGACTGGTTCTACCGACGTGCTTTGCACATAGGTGGCCGGTGAGTGTCTGTTTCTCCAACTTTAGTTGAATCGAGTGTGGCTACGCCTGGTCCTTGTTGACGGTTAAAACAACACACTTGACGAGAAATCGTTGTGGTTTTGATGCGTAGGTAAGAACGGTTCTTGCTAGAAGCCCGTAGCTTGTTGTGATGTGATATGGTCAAGGCATGATGTGATATAAATTGTTGTATGAGATGATCATGTTTTATAACAAAGATATTGACAACTAGCAAGAGCCATATGGTTGTCGCTTTATTGTATGCAATGCAATCGCCATGTAATTGTTTTACTTTATCACTAAGCGGTAGTGATAGTCGTAGTAACAATAGTTGGCGAGACGACAACGATGCTACGATGGAGATCAAGGTGTCGCGCCGGTGACGTTGGAGATCATGACAATGCTTCGGTGATGGAGATCATGAGCACAAGATGATGATTGCCCTATCATGTCACATATTTTTTGATTGCATGTGATGTTTATCCTTTATGCATCTTATTTTGCTTAGAACATTGGTAGCATTATAAGATGATCCCTTACTAAATTTCAAGGTACAAGTGTTCTCCCTGAGTATGCACCATTGCTACAGTTTGTCGTGCCGAGACACCACGTGATGATCGGGTATGATATGCTCTACGTTCACATACAACGGGTACAAGCTAGTTTTGCACACGCAGAATACCCGGGTTAAACTTGACGAGCCTAGCATATGCAGATATGGCCTCGGAACACTGAGACCGAAAGGTCGAGCGTGAATCATATAGTAGATATGATCATCATAGTGATGTTCACTATTGAAAACTACTCCATCTCATGTGATGATTGGACATGGTTTAGTTGATTTGGATCACGTGATCACTTAGATGATTAGAGGGATGTCTATCTAAGTGGGAGTTCTTAATTGAACTTTAATTCATCATGAACTTAGTACTTGATAGTATTTTGCATGTCTACATTGTTGTAGATCAATGGCCCGTGCTACCGTTCCTTTGAATTTTAATGCGTTCCTAGAGAAAGCTAAGTTAAAAGATGATGGCAGCAACTACACGGACTGGGTCCGTAACTTGAGGATTATCCTCATTGCTGCATAGAAGAATTACGTCCTGGAAGCACCGTTGGGTGCCAGGCTTGCTGCAGATGCTACTAATGACATTAAGAATGTCTGGCAGAGCAAAGCTGATGACTACTCGATAGTTCAGTGTGCCATGCTTTACGACTTAGAATCGGGACTTCAAAGATGTTTGAACGTCATGGAGCATATGAGATGTTCCAAGAGTTGAAGTTAATATTTCAAGCAAATGCCCGAGTTGAGAGATATGAAGTCTCCAGCAAGTTCTACAGCTGCAAAATGGAGGAGAATAGTTCTGTCAGTGAACACATACTCAGAATGTCTGGGTACCATAATCACTTGACTCAACTGGGAGTTGATCTTCCAGTTGATTGTGTCATTGACAGAGTTCTTCAATCACTGCCACCAAGCTATAAAGGCTTCATGATGAACTATAATATGCAAGGGATGAAAAAGACTATTCCCGAGCTCTTCGCGATGCTAAAGGCCGCGGAGGTAGAAATCAAAAAGGAACATCAAGTGTTGATGGTCAACAAGACCACTAGTTTCAAGAAAAAGGGCAAAGTGAAGAAGGGGAACTTCAAGAAGAACAACAAGCAAGTTGCTGCTCAAGTGAAGAAGCCCAAGTCTGGACCTAAGCCTAAGACTGAGTGCTTCTACTGCAAAGGGACTCGTCACTGGAAGCGGAACTGCCCCAAGTATTTGGCGGATAATAAGGATGGCAAAGTCAAAGGTATATGTGATATGCATGTTATTGATGTGTACTTAACTAATGCTCGCAGTAGCGCCTAGGTATTTGATACTGGTTCTGTTGCTCATATTTGCAACTCGAAACAGGGGCTACGGATTAAGCGAAGATTGGCTAAGGACAAGGTGATGATGCCCGTGGGAAATGGTTCCAAAGTCGATGTGATCGCGGTCGGCACGCTACCTCTACATCTACCATCGGGATTAGTTTTAGACCTGAATAATTGTTATTTGGAGCCAACGTTGATCCTGAACATTATATCTAGATCTTATTTAATGTGAGACGGTTATTCATTTAAATCAGAGATTAATGGTTATTCTATTTATATGAGTAATATCTTTTATGGTCATGCACCCCTACTGAGTGGTCTTATTTTGTTGAATGTTGATAGTAGTGATACACATATTCATAGTGTTGAAGCCAAAAGATTGAAGTTTAATAATGACAGTGCAACTTATTTGTGGCACTACCATTTGGGTCATATCGGTGTAAAGCGCATGAAGAAACTGCATACTGATGGACTTTTAGAATCACTTGATTATGAATCACTTGGTGGTTAATTGCGAACCATGCCTTATGGGCAAGATGACTAAAACTCCGTTCTCCGGAACAATGGAACGAGCTAATGACTTGTTGGAAATAATACATACCGTTGTATGCGGTCCAATGAGTATTGATGCTCGTGGTGGGTATCGTTATTTTCTTACCTTCACAGATGATTTGAGCATATATGGTTATATCTACTTAATGAAGCATAAGTCTGAAACATTTGAAAAGTTCAAGAATTTCAGAGTGAAGTGGAAAATCATCATAACAAGAAAATAAAATTTCTACAATATGATCGTGGAGGAGAATATTTGAGTTACGAGTTTGGTCTTCATTTGAAACAACATGGGATAGTTTCACAATTAACGCCACCTGGAACACCACAGCGAAATGGTGTGTCCGAACATCGTAACCATACTTTATTGGATATGGTGCAATCTATGATGTCTCTTACTGATTTACCGCTATCGTTTTGGGGTTATGCTTTAGAGACGGCTGCATTCACTTTAAATAGGGCACCATCAAAATCCGTTGAGACGACGCCTTATGAACTGTGGTTTGGCAAGAAGCTAAAGTTGTTGTTTCTTAAATTTGGGGCTGCGATGCTTATGTGAAAAATCTTCAACCTGATAAGCTCGAACCCAAATCGGAGAAGTGCGTCTTCATAGGATACCCAAAGGAAACTGTTGGGTACACCTTCTATCACAGATCCGAAGGCAAAATCTTTGTTGCTAAGAATGGATCCTTTCTAGAGAAGGAGTTTCTCTTGAAAGAAGTGAGTGGGAGGAAAGTAGAACTTGATGAGGTAATTGTACCTTCTCCCTTATCGGAAAGTAGTTCATCACAGTAATTAGTTTCAGTGATTCCTACACCAATTAGTGAGGAAATTAATGATGATCATCATGATACTTCAGATCAAGTTACTACCGAACCTCGTAGGTCTTCCAGAGTAAGATCCGCACCAGAGTGGTACGGTAATCCTATTCTGGAAGTCATGTTACTATACCATGACGAACCTACGAACTATGAGGAAGCGATGATGAGCCTAGATTCCGTGAAATGGCTTGAGGCCATGAAATCTGAGATGGGATCCATGTATGAGAACAAAGTGTGGACTTTGGTGGACTTGCCCGATGATCGGCAAGCCATAGAAAATAAATGGATCTTTAAGAAGAAGACCAACACAGACGGTAATGTTACTGTTTACAAAGCTCGACTTGTTGCAGAAGTTTTTCGAAAAGTTCAAGGAGTTGACTACGATGAGACTTTCTCACCCATAGCGATGCTTAAGTCTGTCCGAATCATGTTAGCAATTGCTACATTTTATGATTATGAAATTTGGCAAATGGATGTCAAAATTGCATTCCTGAATGGATTTCTAGAAGAAGAGTTGTATATGATGCAACCAGAAAGTTTTGTCGATCCAAAGGGTGCTACAAAGTGTACAAGCTCCGGCGATCCATTATGGACTGGTGCAAGCCTCTCGGAGTTGGAATAAATGCTTTGATAGTGTGATCAAAGCATATGGTTTTATACAGACTTTTGGAGAAGCATGTATTTACAAGAAAGTGAGTGGGAGCTGTGTAGCATTTCTAATCTTATATGTTGATGACATATTTTTGATTGGAAATGATATAGAATTTCTGGATAGCATAAAGGGATACCTGAATAAGAGTTTTTCTATGAAAGACCTCAAAGAAACTGCTTACATATTGGGCATCAAGATCTATAGAGATAGATAAAGACGCTTAATTGGACTTTCACAAAGCACATACCTTGATAAAGTTTTGAAGAAGTTCAAAATGGACCAGTCAAAGAAAGGGTTCTTGCCTATGTTACAAGGTGTGAAGTTGAGTCAGACTCAAAGCCCGACCACTGTAGAAGATAGAGAGAAAATGAAAGTCATTCCCTATGCTTCAGTCATAGGTTCTATCATGTATGCAATGCTGTGTACCAGACCTGATGTATGTCTTGCTATAAGCATAGTAGGGAGGTACCAAAGTAATCCCGGAGTGGAGCACTGGACAGTGGTCAAGAACATCCTGAAATACCTGAAAAGGACTAAGGATATTGAAAGGATCGATATAGTTGACTAGGGGGGGGGGTGAATAGGCAACTAACAATTTTTAGCTTTTCTTTACCAAATTAAACTTTGCATCAAAGTAGGTTGTCTAGATATGCAACTAGGTGAGCAACCTATATGACGCAACAACAATAAGCACACAAGCAAGGGATATAACACAATATAGCTGGCACAAGTAAAGGTGAGAGATAACCAAAAGCGAAATCGATGGAGACGAGGATGTGTTACCGAAGTTCCTTCCTTTTGAGGGGAAGTACGTCTCCGTTGGAGCGGTGTGGCGGCACAATGCTCCCCAAGAAGCCACTAGGGCCACCGTATTCTCCGCACACCCTCACACAATGCGAGATGCTGTGATTCCACTATTGGTGCCCTTGGAGGCGGCGACCAAACCTTTACAAACAAGGTTGGGGCAATCTCCATAACTGAATTGGAGGCTCCCAACGACACCACGAAGCTTCACCACAAGGCTCTGCAGTGACCTCAACCATCTAGGGTGCTCAAACACCCAAGAGTAACAAGATCCGCAAGGTATTAGTGGGGGGAATCAAATTTCTCTTGGTGGAAGTGTAGATGGAGGCCTTCTCAACCAATCCCTAGAGAATCAACAAGTTTGATTGGCTAGGGAGAGAGATCAGGCGAAAATGGAGCTTGGAGCACCAATGGAGCTTAGAGATGGAAGAGGTGTCAACTCGGAGAAGAAGACACCCCTTTTATAGTCAAGGGACAAATCCAACCGTTATCCACTTAACCAGCCCGCAACACGCGGTACTACCACGCAAGCCGAATGGTACTACCGCAAGGCGTCGCGGTACTACCGCGAGGGGGTGCGGTACTACCGCACCCACGACAGACACCAGAGGAGGCCCTTTTGTGTTGACGCTGCAAGCGGTAGAACCGCTAGAGCGGTACTATCGTGCGCCCTTGCGGTACTACCGTAGGGCAGGGCTTGACTGGGCTAGGAAGGCACGGATGAATAAAATTACATCCGTGTCTACTTCCACTGAGGTTCGATCGGTGCAAAAGTCTGACACGGTACTACTGCACACAGGGAGCGGTACTACCGCATAGGGCGCGGATGTAAAAAATTACATTCGCCTGCGAGAGCAGTACTGGGCCAGAGGTCACGGTACTACCGCGACCGCGGAGAGGTACTACCGCAAGGAGGTGCGGTACTACCGCAAGGAGGTGCGGTACTATCGTGAGCATCTGCGGTACTACAGCTCCCTTGAGCAGTAGTACCATAGGCCACATCATACTACCACTTGGAGTCGTTAGTTTTGCAAAGACACGGATAACAGATCGGAGCTCCAAAGAGGCAAGGGGAAAGAAGGTGTAGAGGAATAGATGTGTACGTGATGATTCCACCCTAACCTTTCCAAAGCGGACCCCCTCTTAATAGTACGAGTTTCCTACGACTCAAATCCACCAAAAGGAATCATAGAAAAACGCCGTCTTCACTAGGCTCCGAGGGGCATCGAATCGTCTTGTGCCTAAACATGAGATATCTGAAATGCTCAACGCACACGATTAGTCCGCAAAAGTGTTGTCATCAACCACCAAAACCACATAGGGTGAAATATGCCCTTACAATCTCTCCCTTTTTGGTGGGTTGATGATAATACAGGATTTGCATAAGAGTACACAAATGAATATAAGCAATCCCAACATCTACAAAATATAGGCATGCTCCCCCTAGATGCGTGCCCTCTAGATGAATGCTTTGGACTGCACGACACACATTCTAGGATCAACACTCCCCCTATATTTTATAGACACGACATACCTCGCAACAATAGCGAACTTTAAGCATGGAGGCAAGGTAATTAATATGAGCATAAAGAGAAGGGCACAAGATATCATAGACTCACGAACTACTAAGTAAGGAAGACAATAAGATACGCTAGAGTGCATATGTCTTATACCATATGATAGGATACCAGGTCTCACACGCACAAACTCAACCAAAGCAACACAAACGAAGTTCCGACGAGACGAAAGCAAACACATGAACAAAAGCAAATCCTATGCTCTCTCCCCCTTTGGCACCGAGACACCAAAAAGGACAGAGAGGACACCTATGACACAGGTGGTAGCATCCTCGGTAAAAATGTCACTCCTCATGCTCCTCCTCAGACTCTGCAGCTGGAATGGTCTCCTCCTCAGGCTCGGTCCACAGAAATCCCTGCTGGGCTATCCAGTCAGCCTCCGGAGTGATGTTCACTTTGGACCCACTCTCCACATTCTCGCCAAAGGTCCTCAAGATCCGCTTGTCGCGCTGGCGACTCTCCTTGGAAGCAACATGGGACTTGTACTGCCCATGCGCCTACATGCAGAACAGTTTCTTCATCTTGGCCTTCAGCTTCTTAGCCCATGAGGGCTCAGTAGAGGGAGGAGTGTATCCATCAGAGATGTCCTTGTCCGCATCCTCCTCCTCGATCTCATCCTCATCCACATCCATATGAGCAGCCGCTGCCTCAGCATGGGTGGTGGTGTTAGCCCATTGGCTGATGCGGAGCTTGATGGGCTCATGATCCAGTTGGGGGCAACAAACTCATCATCGGGATAGAGCTTCTCCCAAGTATTTGTGATCAAGAGAAATAGGTAAGGTCCATAGATGGGGACCTTACGGTTGAACACAGCAAACTGTAGCTCACACCACATGATATGTGAGACATCAAGTGGTTGCGTTTGAGAATGACGTGCTGATGTCTACTACGAAACCTTCTTCTTGTAGACGTTGTTGGGCCTCCAAGTGCAGAGGTTTGTAGGACAGTAGCAAATTTCCCTCAAGTAGATGACCTAAGGTTTATCAATCTGTGGGAGGCGTAGGATGAAGATGGTCTCTCTCAAACAACCCTGCAACCAAATAACAAAGAGTCTCTTGTGTCCCCAACACACCCAATACAATGGTAAATTGTATATGTGCACTAGTTCAGCGAAGAGATGGTGATACAAGTGCAATATGGATGGTAGATGTAGGTTTTTGTAATCTGAAATTATAAAAACAGCAAGGTAACTAATGATAAAAGTGAGCGTAAACGGTATTGCAATGCGTTGAAACAAGACCTAAGGTTCATACTTTCACTAGTGCAAGTTCTTTCAACAATAATAACATAATTGGATCATATAACTACCCCTCAACAACAACAAAGAGTCACTCCAAAGTCACTTATAACAGAGAACAAATGAAGAGATTATTGTAGGGTACGAAACCACCTCAAAGTTATCCTTTCTGATCGATCTATTCAAGAGTCCGTAGTAAAATAACACGAAGCTATTCTTTCCGTTCGATCTATCATAGAGTTCGTACTAGAATAACACCTTAAGACACAAATCAACCCAAACCCTAATGTCACCTAGATACTCCAATGTCACCTCAAGTATCCGTGGGCATGATTATACGATATGCATCACACAATCTCAGATTCATCTATTCAACCAACACAAAGAACTTCAAAGAGTGCCCCAAAGTTTCTACCGGAGAGTCAAGACAAAAACATGTGCCAACCCCTATGCATAAGTTCACAATGTTACGGAACCCACAAGTTGATCACCAAAACATACATCAAGTGGATCACGTGAATATCCCATTGTCACCATAGATAAGCACATGCAAGACATACATCAAGTGTTCTCAAATCCATAAAGACTCAATCCGATAAGATAACTTCAAAGGGAATACTCAATCCATTACAAGAGTGTAGAGGGGGAGAAACATCATAAGATCCAACTATAATAGGAAAGCTCGCGATACATCAAGATCATACCACCTCAAGAACATGAGAGAGAGAGAGAGAGATATCAAACACATAGCTACTGGTACATACCCTCAGCCCCGAGGGTGTACTACTCCCTCCTCGTCATGGAGAGCGCCGGGATGATGAAGATTTCCACCGGTGAGGGATCCCCCCTCCGGCAGGGTGCCGAAATAGGGTCCCAATTGGTTTTTGGTGGCTACAGAGGGTTGCGGCGGCGGAACTCCCGATCTATTGTGCTCCTCGATTTTTTCAGGGTATATGGATATATATAGGCGAAGGAAGTCGGTCATGGGAGCCACAAGGGGCCCACGAGTGCGGGGGGCGCGCCCAGGGGGGTAGGGCGCGTCCTGGACCCTCGTGGCCACCTCGTTGCTTCCCTGACATCTACTCCAAGTCTCCTGGATTGCGTTTGTTCCAAAAACGATTCTCCCGAAGGTTTCATTCCATTTGGACTCCGTTTGATATTCCTTTTCTGCGAAACACTGAAATAGGCAAAAAAAATAACAACTTGGACTGGGCCTCCGGTTAATAGGTTAGTCCCAAAAATAATATAAAATTGTATAATAAAGCCCATTAAACATCCAAAACAGATAATATAATAGCATGAATACTTCATAAATTATAGATACGTTGGAGACGTATCAACATCCCCAAGCTTGATTCCTATTCGTCCTCGAGTAGGTAAATGATAAAAGAAAGAATTTATGAAGTGTGAATGCTAGCAGGTGCACAAGTTTGATCAATGATAATTCCAGTCACCTTTTCTAGAATCATTATATGTCATAACAGTAGCTCATCTCATAAAATTGTTCATGATCAAGTAACAAGCTATTCACATGTTAAAGTATAGATCATAAACTTTCTTGAAAACTAGCAAACTACATTCTCAGTCATCAAACAATTGCAATTCATCTTATTTTCAGGAAGGGTCTATGTTAGAGCTTTGATTTAGCAAACTCCACATACTCAACTATCATTTAATCTTTCACAATTGCTAACACTCACGTGATATTTATGGGTTCAAAGTTTTAATCCAACACAGAGAAAGATAGGGGCTTATAGTTTCGCCTCCCAACCTTTTACCTCAAGGGTAATGTCAACAATAATGCTTTATGAAAACCCACATCCAATTGGATATATATATCATGATCTTTCCAACACATAGTGATTGCCAAAAGATAAAGTGTAAAAAGGAAAGGTGAAGATCACCATGACTCTTGTATAAGGGTAGAAGATAAAAGTAAAAGATAGGCCCTTCGCAGAGGGAAGTAGAGGTTGTCATGCGCTTTTATGGTTGGATGCACAACATCTTAATGCAAAAGAACGTCACTTTATATTGCCGCTTGTGATAAAGACCTTTATTATGCAGTCCGTCGCTTTTATTTCTTCCCCATCACAAGTTCGTATAAAGCTTATTTTCTTTGCACTAATAGATCATACATATTTAGAGAGCAATTTTTATTGCATGCACTGATGACAACTTACTTGAAGGATCTTACTCAATCCTTAGGTAGGTATGGTGGACTCTCATGGCAAGACTTATTTTAAGGGATGTTTGGAAGCACAAGTAGTATTTCTACTTGGTGCAAAGAATTTGGCTAGCATGAGAGGGAAAGGCAAGCTCAACATGTTGGATGATCCAAGACAATATAACATTTCGGATATAGGAAAACATAACCCATTAAGTTGTCTTCCTTGTCCAACATCAAATTTTTAGCATCTCATATTTTAATGAGTGCTCACAATTACAAAAGATGTCCAAGATAGTATATTTATATGTGAAATCTCTCTTCCTTCAATATTCTTTCATGAATTGTTCAAGTGACCAATACAATGTTTTCTAACCTTCAAATAAATTTACCACCTCTACTTCTTATATGTGAAGTCATTACTCCCCACGAGGTAAGCATATGAAACATATATAATTTCAGATTTATGATATTCAAATCATTCAACCATTTACTCATAAGATATAAGTGAAGCACACGAGTAAATGGCAAACTACTTCCAAAAAGATATAAGTGAAGATCAATGAGTAGTTAAATAATTATGTAGCTATGTGAAGACTCTCTAAAATTTAAGTATTTCAGATCTTGGGATATTATTCAAACATCAAGCAAAACAAAATAAAACAAAATGATATTTCAAGGATAGCACACATCATGTGAATAAGCAAAAACTTAGGTTCAACCAATACTAACCGATAATTGTTGAAGAAGAAAGGTGGGATGCCTACCGGGGCATCCCCAAGCTTAGGTGCTTGAGACTTATTAGAATATAATCTTGGGGTGCCTTGGGCATCCCCAAGATTGAGCTTTTGTGTCTCCTTAATTCCTCTCATATCACGGTTTTTCTAAATCTCAAAAACTTCATCCACACAAAACTCAACAAGAACTCGTGAGATAAGTTAGTATAAACCAATGCAAAAACCTTATCATTTTATACTGTAACAAATCAATAAAATTATTATTCAAAATTGCATACTAAATTTCTCTGCATATTTAATACTCCTATCCTCAAAAGAATCATTAAACAAGCAAACATATGCAAACAATGCAAACATAACAGCAATCTGCTAAAACAGTATAGTCTGTAAAGAATGCAAGATTCATCATACTTCCCTAACTCCAAAAATTATGAGAAAAATACTACACTTTAGAAGATTCATCATATCTCAATATTCAAAAAGGTTCAATATTATATCGTTCTCTGACTTTTCTAGGGAATGTTTGCAATAGCGGTAAACTTTCTGTTTTGAAACAGCAACATGTATACTTGCAAAATAAGCATGGTAACGGCTATCCTTGACATTTTTATTGAAAATATAGATGCAAAACATTATTATAAATAACATCAAGCAAATACTAACAAAATAAAATGACGCTCCAAGCAAAACACATATCATGTGGTGAATAAAAATATAGCTCCAAGTAAAGTTACCGATGAACGACGACGAAAGAGGGGATGCCTTCCGTGGCATCCCCAAGCTTAGGCTCTTGGTTGTCCTTGAATATTACCTTGGGGTGCCTTTGGCATACCCAAGCTTAGGCTCTTACCACTCTTATTCCATAGTCCATCGAATCTTTACCCAAAAATTGAAAAATTCACAACACAAAACTCAATAGAAAATCTCATAAGCTTCGTTAGTATAAGAAAATAAAACCACCACTTAGGTACTGTTGTGAACTCATTATAAATTCATATTGGTGTAATATATACTGTATTACAACTTCTATATGGTTCATACCCTCCGATACTACTCATAGATTCATCAAAATAAGCAAACAACACATAGAAAACAGAATCTGTCAAAAACAGAACAGTATGTAGTAATATGTATTATTAGAATACTTATGGAACTCCAAAAATTCTGAAATAAATTGGTGGACCTGAGGAATTTGTCTATTAATCATATTCAAAAAGAATAAACCTAAAATCACTCTCCAGTAAAAAATGGCAGCTAATCTCGTGAGCGCTAAAGTTTCTGTTTTTTACAGCAAGGTCACAAAGACTTCACCCAAGTCTTCCCAAAGGTTCTACTTGGCACAAACACTAATTAAAACATAAAACCACATCTAACCAGAGGCTATATGAATTATTTATTACTAAACATGAGCAAAAGCAAAGGACAAAAATAAAATTGCGTTGCCTCCCAACAAGCGCTAACGTTTAACGCCCCTAGCCAGGCATGATGATTTCAATGATGCTCACATAAAAGATAAGAATTGAAAAATAAAGAGAGCATCATGAAGAATATTACTAGAACATTTAAGTCTAACCCACTTTCTATGCATAGGGATTTTGTGAGCAAACAACTTATGGGAAGAATAATCAACTAGCATAGGATGGTAAAACAAGCAAATCTTCAAGATTTTCAACACATAGAGAGGAAACTTGATATTATTGCAATTCTTAGAAGCATGTGTTCCTCCCTCATAATAATTTTCAGTAGCATCATGAATGAATTCAACAATACAACCAGCAGATAAAGCATTCTTTTCATGATCTACTTGCATAGAAAATTTACTACTTTCCACATAAGCAAATTTCTTCTCATGAATAGTAGTGGGAGCAAACTCAACAAAATAATTATCATGTGAGGCATAATCCAATTGAAAACTAAAATCATGATGACAAGTTTCATGGTTATCATTATTCTTAATAGCATACAAGTCATCACAATAATCATCATAGATAGGAACTTTGTTCACATAATCAATTGGAACCTCTTCCAAAATAGTGGATTCATCACTAAATAAAGTCATGACCTCTCCAAATCCACTTTCGTCAATATAATCATCATAAATAGTAGGCACTCTTTCATCATAATAAATATTCCCATCAAAACCTGGGGGACAAAAAATATCATATTCATCAAACATAGCATCCCCAAGCTTGTGGCTTTGCATATCATTAGCATCATGGGTATTCAAAGAATTCATACTAATAATATTGCAATCATGCTCTTCATTCAAAGATTTAGTGCCAAACATTTTATAGACTTCTTCTTCTAGCACTTGACCACAATTTTCCTTACCATCATTCTCACGAAAGATATAAAAAAGATGAAGCGTATGAGGCAAACTCAATTCCATTTTTTAGTTTTCTTTTATAAACTAAACTAGTGATAAAACAAGAAACTAAAAGATTGCAAGATCTAAAGATATACCTTCAAGCACTCACCTCCCCGGCAACGGCGCTAGAAAAGAGCTTGATGTCTACTACGCAACCTTCTTCTTGTAGACGTTGTTGGGCCTCCAAGTGCAGAGGTTTGTAGGACAGTAGAAAATTTCCCTCAAGTAGATGACCTAAGGTTTATCAATCCGTGGGAGCCGTCGGATGAAGATGGTCTCTCTCAAACAACCCCGCAACCAAATAATAAAGAGTCTCTTGTGTCCCCAACACACCCAATACAATGGTAAATTGTATAGGTGCACTAGTTCAGCGAAGAGATGGTGATATTAGTGCAATATGGATGGTAGTTATAGGTTTTTGTAATCTGAAATTATAAAAACAGCAAGGTAACTAATGATAAAAGTGAGCGTAAATGGTATTCCAATGCGTTGAAACAAGGCCTAAGGTTCATACTTTCACTAGTGCAAGTTCTCTCAACAATAATAACATAATTGGATCATATAACTATCCCTCAGCATGCAACAAAGAGTCACTACAAAGTCACTTCTAGCGGAGAACAAACGAAGAGATTATTGTAGGGTACGAAACCACCTCAAAGTTATCCTTTCTGATCGATCTATTCAAGAGTCTGTAGTAAAATAACACGAAGCTATTCTTTCCATTCGATCTATCATAGAGTTCGTACTAGAATAACACCTTAATACACAAATCGACTAAAACCCTAATGTCACCTAGATACTCCAATGTCACCTCAAGTATCCGTGGGCATGATTATACAATATGCATCACACAATCTCAGATTCATCTATTCAACCAACACAAAGTACTTCAAAGAGTGCCCCAAAGTTTCTACCGGAGAGTCAAGACAAAAACTTGTGCCAACCCCTATGCATAAGTTCACAATGTTAGGAACCCACAAGTTGATCACCAAAACATACATCAAGTGGATCACGTGAATATCCCATTGTCACCACAAATAAGCACATGCAAGACATACATCAAGTGTTCTCAAATCCTTAAAGACTCAATCCGATAAGCTAACTTCAAAGGGAAAACTCAATCCATTACAAGAGAGTAGAGGGGGAGAAACATCATAAGATCC
Source organism: Triticum aestivum (assembly GCF_018294505.1). Lineage (NCBI taxonomy): Eukaryota > Viridiplantae > Streptophyta > Magnoliopsida > Poales > Poaceae > Triticum > Triticum aestivum. The sequence goes on from NC_057807.1 coordinate 544,763,542, forward strand.
AACTATAATAGCAAAGCTCACGATACATCAAGATCGTACCACCTCAAGAACACGAGAGAGAGATGGAGAGAGAGAGAGAGAGAGAGAGATCAAACACATAGCTACTGGTACATACCCTCAGCCCCGAGGGTGTACTACTCCCTCATCGTCATGGAGAGCGCCGACATGATGAAGATGGCCACCGGTGAGGGATCCCCCCTCCGGCAGGGTGCTGGAACAGGGTCCCGATTGGTTTTTGGTGGCTACAGAGGTTTGCGGCGGCGGAACTCCCAATCTATTGTGCTCCTCGATGTTTTTAGGGTATATGGATATATATAGGCGAAGGAAGTCGGTCATGGGAGCCACGAGGTGCCCACGAGGGTGCGGGGCGCGCCCTGGGGGGTAGGGCGCGTCCTGGACCCTCGTGGCCACCTTGTTGCTTCCCTGACGTCTACTCCAAGTCTCCTGGGTTGCGTATGTTCCAAAAACGACTCTCTCGAAGGTTTCATTCCGTTTGGACTCTGTTTGATATTCCTTTTCTGCGAAACACTAAAATAGGCAAAAAAAACAACAACTTGGACTGGGCCTCTGGTTAATAGGTTAGTCCCAAAAATAATATAAAAGTGTATAATAAAGCCCATTAAACTTCCAAAATAGATAATATAATAGCATGAATACTTCATAAATTATAGATACATTGGAGACGTATCATGCGCCTCCTCACACAAGAGCATCATATCCACGAGATAGGCATGCACCTTATCCTTGTCACCAATGCGCGGAAAGAGGGAGTTGCAAAAGATTCGATGCATGATGTCAAGGAATGAGTTCAACACGCACGCCTTCTTGCCACTGGGAAGCGTCTTCTCAACAAAGAAGGGCTGAAGCTTGTTCTTGTTGGCAGACTCGGGGTTGGCTTGAGGGCGAACACCAACGGGCGAGTTGAGCCCCTCATCAGGAACCTGAAGCAAATCCATGAAATCCTTCCACTTAGCAGTCAACTATTGTCCATTGGTCATCCAGGTCATGGTCCGTTCCTCATCAGTATTGAAGTGGACCGAAGCAAAGAACTGGGCCACAATCTCCGGGTCAAAATCCAGGTGAAAAGTAAGCAAGTTCTCAATGCCAAAGTGCTCCACCAGGTCCAGAGCCTCACCAAAATAGGCTCGGTGCTTATCCTGCCTCATATGATGCATGTCAATCTAGTGCACGTCCATGTAGATGTTCTGCTTCGCCTTGATCACATCCAGATAGATAAGATCCTGCTGCTTGGTCCAGAACAGATCATTCCCTCTGAAGTTTGCATGGGGATTCACATAGGGGTTGATCTTCCTTCGAATGACAAACTCAGCCAGTGGTATCTCATCCATGCCCATTGTTGGCTCCTTGATCTTGGTGGCGGTGGTCTTGGTTCTACGTTGGGAGGCATTGGAGCCCTCAGGAGCTTCAGCTTGGTTGCGAGACGCTTCGAGCCCGTGTCGCGGATAGGATTCGACCGATGGACATTGGAACCGGAGCCACCACCTATGACATGCAACACAACCACGAGAGAAAATGAGAAGGATTATTGCAAAGACGAGGGCCAAAGCCAAATGAAACAAGCAAGCACGAGATTTGGAAGGATAAAGCAACATAATTTACAAATCTACGGTAGTACCGGACCGGCGCACAGATGTAAAAAATTACATCCACTCCAGCCACGGTAGTACGGTGCCGGGGTGGCACGGTAGTACCGCGCCTGGAGCGGAAGTAATTTTTTTACTTCAACGCCCCGAGTGGTAGTACCGCTCCAAGGGAGCAGTAGTACCACGCGAGGCAGTTCATGTGCGAGGATGCGGTAGTACCGCTCCAGGAGGAGAGGTAGTACCGCACGGATTCAAATGCCACAAGAACAGCGGATCTGGATCTAGGAACAACCACAAAACTAGATCGGTACTACCATTGATCAAACTAAACTGTTGTGTCATTCCAAATAGCATGCTTACTGCACTACCACTCTCCTACAATTCCCTCTTGTAAAGATTTAGCCAAAAATCACATGAACTACACATGCATCTCCCCAAGACCTAGAAGCACAAGAATAGAACAAAAAGGGAAGGACTTGGGGAAATACCGGGGTCCATGGCAAGAGGATGAGGTGGGGGAACGATCCCACCGGACAGAATGCGAGGAGAGCAGCCGGAGACGGAGATCCGGCGAGGTCCGCCAACGCCGTTCTTGGGCAGGAGAGAGAGAGACGGGGTGGGGAAAAGAGATGAATGGGTATGGGGGAGTTGGAACTCCCCCTGCCCCGCTCTTAACCCCCACCCGCTCGCGACGGTGTGGTAGTATCGTGGGTCCTCGTGGTAGTACCGCCCGGGCGGAAGTACCGCTTGCTGGGCGGTAGTACCGCTCTTCCACTGCCGTGGTAGTACCGTGCCTAGGATGGAACTGTGCACGCACAAAGCATTCCACTCCCGCGGTAGTACCGTGGCTTACCATGGTAGTACCGTACCCCCAAGAGAGTGCAAGTTTCGCAAAAGAGAGGGAAACGGCCTCTGCAATGCCACCTTCAAGAAACCAAACACACCAAAGAGGCGAACACAAGGGACAACAAAAACACACGCACGACACAAAGAGAAGGGCAAGCGACAACAAGGACCAAACACGAAACACAACCTGTCCAAAGAGAGGGAGGTGGCCAAAGCCACCTATGTTTGAGTCAATTGGTATGGCACCGCGAAGAATTATCCTTGGGCCCATGACCAAACTCGTCTTTGAAGCACATGTACCATAAAAAATGGCTAATGTGAAAGAGTTGATCAATTTATGCATGGTGGGGGGAGGGAGAGTTCATTGAGAGAACAACACTCCCCCTATGTCCATGCCTACACCTAAACAAGATATCAAGATGAGTATGGTGGGGTGTGCAAGGGTTCAAGCTACATTGCTCGAATCAATGATATTTAGCTCATGCCTTAACTCGTGAAATCTTGCTTCATCCAAGGGCTTCGTGAAAATATCTGCAAGGTTATCATGAGTGTTGACATACTTGAGCTTGATCTCCCCTCGCCTACTGTGATCACGAATGAAGTGATACTGAATCTCAATATGCTTCGTCTTGAAGTGTTGCACCGGGTTGAGAGAGATCTTGATGGCACTTTCATTGTCACACCAAAGAGGCACTTCGTCACAAGTGACACCATAATCCTTCAAAGTTTGCCTCATCCATAGAAGTTGAGCACAACAACTACCTACAGCCACATACTCCACCTCGGTGGACGAGAGAGACACACAACTTTGCTTCTTAGAAGACCAACTCACCAAAGAGCAACCAAGAAATTGACACCCTTAGGAGGTGGACTTCCTATGCACTTTGTCTCCCGCCCAATCTGAGTCTGAATAGCCCAAAAGATCAAAGTTGGCTCCTCTTGGGTACCATAAGCCAAAGTTTGGGGTATGAGCCAAATATCAAAAGATTCGCTTGACTGCCACAAAGTGGCTTTCCTTAAGTGCGGCTTGAAACCATGCACAAATTCCCACACTCAACATGATATCCGGTCTAGATGCACAAAGGTAAAGAAAGGAGCCAATCATGGATCATATACCTTTTGATCCACTGCTTTACCATTGGGATCTATGTGAAGTTGGCATTTGACGGGCATTGGGGTGGAGGCCGGCTTGACATCACATAGCTTGAATCTCTTGAGCATGTCTTGAGTGTACTTGGCTTGGTTGATGAAGGTTCCTTCTCTTCTTTGCTTGATTTCGAACCCGAGAAAGAACTTCAACTATCCCATCATAGACATCTTGAACTTTGAGGTCATGAGAGCGGCGAATTCCTCATTGAAAGCTTTGTTAGGGGAACCAAAGATAATGTCATCAACATATAGTTGGCATACAATCAAATCCCCTTTGACCTTCTTAGTAAAAATAATGGGGTTGATTTTCCCAATTTTGAACCCAGGATGTTGCAACAACTCGGTAAGATGCTCATACCAAACACGTGGGGCTTGTTTAAGGCCATAGAGTGCCTTGTCAAGTTGGTACACATGATTGGGGAAATAGGGATCCTCGAACCCCGGGGGTTGTTTGACACACAACAACTCATTAATAGGACCATTAAGCAAAGCACTCTTCACATCCATTTGTTGCAACTTGAAGTTATGATGAGAAGCATAAGCAATCAACAAGCGAATAGATTCAAGGCGAGCAACGGGAGCAAAGGTTTCACCGTAGTCGATACCCTCGACTTGGGAGTAGCCTTGTGCCACCAAACGAGCCTTGTTGCGAATAATGATCCCATGAGAATCTTGCTTGTTCTTGAATATCCACTTGGTTCCAATGACATTATGATTCCCCGAGGGCCTTGGCACCAATCTCCACACTTGGTTGAGCTTGAAGTTGTTGAGTTCTTCATGCATGGCATTAAGCCAATCCAGATCCTCGAGCGCCTCATAGACCTTTTGGGGTTCGACATAAGAAACAAACGCGTGATGTTCACAATAGTTTGCTAATTATCTATGAGTGCTTACCCCCTTTCTTAGGCTTCCAACCACATTCTCCATGAGATGACCTTTGGTTGTGAGCTTGGAAGCAATCTTAGCGGCACGACGCTCTAATTCCTCCTCAGGTGTGAAAAGAGGAGGGGAAACTTGATCATCTTGAGCACCATCTTGAGCTTGCTCTTGATCTTGAACTTGCTCGAAAGGGAGAACTCGACCTTGGGCATCACTTGGTGTCTCACCACCATCTTGAGGTTGATCTTTCCCTTGATCGTGTTCACGTGGTTGAGGGCCTTCACTTTGTTCTTCAAAAGCGTGTGGGTCTTGGGTCGGTGATGGCTCCACTTGAGTGGAGCATTGTCCTTCTCCTTCAGCCACAAGGGGTTCCTCAATGGGTAGGATATGACCAACACCCATTCTTCTTATGGCTTGGGGAGGAATTTCATCACCTACATCACAAGTACCACTTTGCTCCACTTGGGATCCGTTATTCTCGTCAAACTCCATGTTACACGTCTCCTCAATGAGCCCCGTGGACTTGTTGAGGACACTGTAAGCATGCGAGTTTGTAGCATAACCAACAAATTTGCGCTCATGAGCTCTAGGCTCAAATTTAGACAAATGAACACCTTTCTTGAGAATGAAACACTTACAACCGAACACCCGAAAGTACTTGATGTTGGGCTTGTTACCGGTGAGTATTTCATATGGAGTCTTGTTCAAGCCTTTGCGGAAATAGAGCCGATTGGATGCATGACACGTGGTCTTGATGGCTTCATCCCAAAAATTATAAGGAGACTTGAACTCTGCCATCATGGTCCTTGCCGCATCCATCAGCGTCCGGTTCTTCCTCTCCGCTACACCATTTTGTTGAGGGGTGTATGGTGCAGAATATTGATGCTTGATACCCTCATGACTAAGAAACTCATTCAAGGTGTAGTTCTTGAACTCGGTGCCGTTGTCACTTCTAATTGTCAAGATCTTTGCATCATGTTGACGTTGAGATTCATTTGCAAAGTCGATGATAGTTTGTTGAGTTTCACTCTTCCTCTTGAAAAAATATACCCAAGTGTACCTTGAGTAATCATCGATAATCACCAAGCAATACTTTCTACCCCTAAGACTATCAAAGGATGGAGGCCCAAAGAGATCCATGTGAAGGAGATCCAAGGGTTTCTTCGAGTAGATGATAGTCGTGGGAGGGTGAGCCTTCTCATGTAACTTTCCTTCGATACAAGCACTGCAAGCACGGTATTTGGCAAAGCTAACATTGGTTAGTCCACGGACATGGTCCCCCTTAAGAAGACTTTGCAAATATCTCATATTGACATGGGCTAAACGGTGATGCCAAAGCCACCCCACATCAACTTTAGTCATTAGGCATGTCGCGGTCTTAGTGGGTTGCTCCGAAAACTTAATCACATAAAGACCATTCTCGACATGCCCAACAAAGGTTACTTTAAGAGTCTTGCTCCACAAGAGGGCCACTGTATCAATATCAAAGAATATGGCAAAACCCATGATTGCAAGTTGACGAACGGGAAGTAAATTGTATGCAAGGGACTCAACAAGCATGACTTTCTCGATCGTGTGATCATGAGAAATGACTACCTTGCCAAGACTCAACATTGGTGGGCATAGATGGGATCTTTTGCACGTCCACCACCAAGTCCTTGCTTCCGGTCATATGATTTGTGGCTCCACTATCGAGCAACCATGATCCCCCACCGGAAGCAAACACCTACAAGAGATCAATGCTTGGTTTTAGGTACCCATTTAGTAATGGGTCCTTTGATGTTAGTAACAAGGGTCTTAGGAACCCAAATAGACCATTCAATGTACTCATAAGCAGAACCAACAAATTTAGCATAAACATGCCCATCACTAGCACGACACAACACATAAGAAGGATTAAAGTCGCTGGCTTTGTTGGAAGGGGTGGCATTGCCCTTTTTGACATCACCACCCTTCACATTGTTTTTCTTCTCCTTTGAAGCACCCTCTCCCTCCTTCACAAAAGTTTTCTTGAGAGGAGGAGGTCGTTTGGTCTAGTCATTCTTGTTCTTGTTCTTGGACTTGGGTGCGAACCCAACTCCCTCCTTGGCACAACTTCCTTTTGATTGCTCAAAAGGTCATTGAGATTCTTCTCACCTTGTATGCAAGAGACAAGGCCTTTCTCAAGTTGCTCCTTCAACTTGGCATTTTCCTCCACAAGATGCACATGCTCACAAACGGGTTAGTAGCATTTGCATTCTCAATTAAGACCATATGAGGAAAAGTGGCTTTCTCCTTGGTTAGCTTCACTTGGAGTTGATCATGAGACTCCTTGAGGCTAGCATGAGCACCCTTCAAGGCCTTGTGAGCCTTGTCAAGTATATCAAACTCCTCTTTGAGTCTAGCATGATCAACCCCAAGTTTAGCCTTCTCGGAATCTAGCACACGAGATACAACAAGAGCATGATCAAGATCTTTCTTTAATTTAGCATGGTCATCATTGTGTGACTCCTCAAGAGCCAAACGATGAACACGCTCTTCCTCAAGAGCATTGGAGAGATCCAATATCTCATCGGCATAGTCACGACTATGACCTTCCATCTTAGAGATGGTTTCTTCATGAGCCTCGATCATGTCATTGGCTTCACCAAGTTGTTCCAAGAGAGCAACAAAGTGCTTCTTGGATTTTCCCTTGAGCTTACTCATAAAAGACTCAAATTCATTTACTTCCTCATTAGACCCCTCACTTTCATTAATGCAATCCGTCAAGGAATGATTAGTAATGATGGTAGTTTTGATGTTGGGGGTAGCTTGTTGGTGGCTTTGGCCATGAGGCACTTGGTGGTGATGTTCTCGTTGGGTGAATCAAAGAGAGACACCCGTGGAGTTGTGGCAATGGCAATGGAGGCCATGGCCATGGATTCACTATCTTCATCATCCTCATCATCCTCATTGTATTCTTCTTGTGCCACCAACCCTTTGGTCGGAGTCTTCTTGGTGAAGTTGTTCTTGTTAGGGAAGGACTTGGCTTTGTATTTTCAGATGAGCTTGCCACCATTGTCTTCCCGCTTCTCGTAAGGGCACTTCGCAACAAAATGGCTCACGTTGCCACAATTGTAACATGTTCTCACACGTTGCTTGACCTTGAAGCCACTTGAGTTGTTCTTGTTGAAATTGGGCCTTGAGTTCTTCTTGCTCCAAAATTGCCTTGAAGCAAGAGCCATGTGCTCATGATAATCATATTTCGTATCTTTGGGGTTGCTCTCCTCATCTTCCTCTTCATCCTCTTCTTCTACACTAGCCTTGGCCTTCAAGGCAAGGTTGGGCTTCTTTGCTCTTTGAGAACGCAACACCGCATTGTCGGCGGTCTTGTCCAAGATCCTCATAGCCACAAACTCATCCAACACTGCATTTGAGGACAAGGTGTGGAAGTCCGTCCTTTGACGGATGACGGAGGACATGTCCTTGTAGTAAGGCATCATGGCCTTGAGGAATTTGCACTTGATCGAATTATCATCCGTATCCTTGCTCCCATGATCTCGGAGAGAGACCACGAGAGTGGTTAATCTTCGGTAAAGCACACAAGGTTCTTCATCTTCATTCATTGCAAACTCATCGGCTTCATATTGCACCACTTCATAGTTGGAGCGTTGAATGCTTGCGCTTCCCTTGTAAAGAGAAACAACATGGCGCCAAGCTTCCTTGGCCACGGTGAATGGACAGAGATGTGCAGTGTCTTCGGATGGAATTGCGTCTTGGATGATGAAGAGGGCATTCTCATTGAATTGATGATCCGCGGCTTCTCTCGGGGTAAAGTTGCTTGGGTCTTGCATATAGAAACCTTGCTCAATAATTCTCCAAAGATTAGTATTAACATGGTTTAAATGATGTTTAAAGCGATAGACCCAAGAGTCAAAATCCTCATTTTTCACAATCTTAGGAGGAGAACCCACATGATTTAAGTGAGTGGAGGGAACCGGTCCTCCGTAAGTAAGAGGTGGTTCAACATGGGCAAAGATGCCGCTACCATTTCTACCACTAGATAAAGGAACTCTATCACTAGAAGCTTCCCCCTTATCGGAGTTGGCATCCACCACCTTGTTAGTGGGAGCGTCCACTTCCAAAGGTGCGGTGGATAATTTAAGACCATCAAGGAACTCTTTGAACATGCCTTTGACCTCGATCGTCATGGAGGTTTTCAATGTGTCCAAAGCCACATTGAATTCCTCATGTGAGACCGAGGACCCCCCATTGGCCATGGATGAAGAAGGATTCACACCGGGGTGCTCCTCATCACCATCTATGGTGTCAACCATACTCTTAGGACGGTAAATCCCTTAATTAAGAGACGAGGCTCTGATAAAATTTGAAAGGATCAATATAGTTGACTAGAGGGGGGGGGTGAATAGGCAACTAACAATTTTTAGCTTTTCTTTACCAAATAAATTTTGCATCAAAGTAGGTTGTCTAGATATGCAACTAGGTGAGCAACCTATATGATGCAACAACAATAAGCACACAAGCAAGCAAGGGATATAACACAATATAGCTTGCACAAGTAAAGGTGAGAGATAACCAAAAGTGGAACCGATGGAGACGAGGATGTGTTACCGAAGTTCCTTCCTTTTGAGGGGAAGTACGTCTCCGTTGGAGCGGTGTGGAGGCACAATGCTCCCCAAGAAGCCACTAGGGCTACCGTATTCTCCTCACACCGTCACACAATGCGAGATGCCGTGATTCCACTATTGGTGCCCTTGGAAGCGGCGACCGAACCTTTACAAACAAGGTTGGGGCAATCTCCACAACTGAATTGGAGGCTCCCAACGACACCATGAAGCTTCACCACAATGGACTATGGCTCCGCGGTGACCTCAACCGTCTAGGGTGCTCAAACACCCAAGAGTAACAAGATCCGCAAGGGATTAGTGGGGGGAATCAAATTTCTCTTGCTGGAAGTGTAGATCGAGGCCTTCTCAACCAATCCCTAGAGAATTAACAAGTTTGATTGGCTAGGGAGAGAGATCGGGTGAAAATGGAGCTTGGAGCATCAATGGAGCTTAGAGATGGAAGAGGTAGTCAACTCGGAGAAGAAGACACCCCTTTTATAGTCAAGGGACAAATCCAACCGTTATCCACTTAACCAGCCCGCACCACATAGTACTACCGCACCAGCCGAGCGGTACTACTGCAAGGCGTCGCGGTACTACCGCGAGGGGGTGCGGTACTACCGCACCCACAACAGACACTAGAGGAGGCCCTTTTGCGTTGACATTGAGAGCGGTCGAACCACCGGAGCGGTACTACCATGTGCCCTTGTGGTACTACCACAAGGCAGGGCTTGACTGGGCTGGGAAGGCACGGATGAATAAAATTACATTTGTGTCTACTTCCGCTGAGGTTAGATCGGTGCCAAAGTCCGACACGGTACTACCGCACACAGGGAGCAGTACTACCGCATAGGGCGCGGATGTAAAAAATTACATCTACCCCTACTTCCGTGCGAGAGCAGTACTGGGCCAGAGGTCACGGTACTACCATGACCGTGAAGCGGGACTACCGCAAGGAGGTGCGGTACTACCGCGTCCCCGCACGGTACTACCGTGAGCATCTGTGGTACTACCGCTCATAGGCCACATCATACTACCACTTGGAGTCGTTCGTTTTGCAAAGACACGGATAACAGATCGGAGCTCCAAAGAGGCAAGGGGAAAGGAGGTGTAGAGGAATAGACGTTTACGTGATGATTCCACCCTAACCTTTCCAAAGCGGACCCCCTCTTAATAGTACGGCTTTCCTACGACTCAAATCCACCAAAAGGAATCATAGAAAAACACTGTCTTCACTAGGCTCCGAGGGGCATCGACTCGTATTGTGCCTAAACATGAGATATCTGAAATGCTCAACGCACACGATTAGTCCGCAAAAGCATTGTCATCAATCACCAAAACCACATAGGGTGAAATATGCCCTTACAGATATGTTTCTCGTTAATGGAGGTGAAAAGGAGCTCGTCATAAATGGTTACGTTGATACAAGCTTTGACACTGATCCGGATGACTCTAAGTCGCAAACCAGATACATATTTTTATTGAATGGAGGAGCTGTCAGTTGGTGCAGTTCCAAGCAAACTGTCGTGGCAAGATCTACGTGTGAAGCGGAGTACATTGTTGCTCCGGAAGCAGCGAATGAAGGAGTTTGGATGAAGGAGTTCATATTCGATCTAGGTGTCATACCTAGTGCATCGGGTCTAATGAAAATCTTTTGTGACAATGCTGGTGCAATTGCCTTGGCAAAGGAATCCAGATTTCACAAGAGGAATTTAGCACATCAAGAGATGCTTCAATTCCATCCGTCATCAAGTGTCAAAAGGGGACACAAAGATTTACAAAATACACACGGATCTGAATGTTGCAGACCCGTTGACTAAGCCTCTTCCGCGAGCAAAACATGATCAGCACCAAAGCTACATGGGTGTTAGAATCATTACTATGTAATCTAAATTATTGACTCTACTGCAAGTGGGAGACTAAAGGAAATATGCCCTAGAGGCAATAATAAAGTTCTTATTTATTTCCTTAATTCATGATAAATGTTTATTATTCATGCTAGAATTGTATTAACTGGAAACTTAGTACATGTGTGAATACATAGACAAAACATATAGTCCCTAGTATGCCTAAACTTTACTAGCTTGTTAATCAAAGATGGTTATGTTTCCTAAGCATAGACATGTGTTGTCATTTGATGAACGGGATCACATCATTAGGAGAATGATGTGATGGACATGACCCATCCATTAGCTTAGCATTATGATCGTGTCAGTTTCATTGCTATTGTTTTCTTCACGACTTATACAAGTGTCGGTGTCAAAACCGGCGGATCTCGGGTAGGGGGTCCCGAATTGTGTGTCTAAGGCTAATGGTAACAGGAGAATGGGGACACGATGTTTACCCAGGTTCGGGCCCTCTCGATGGAGGTAATACCCTACTTCCTGCTTGATTGATCTTGATGATATGAGTATTAAAAGAGTTGATCTACCATGAGATCAGAGAGGCTAAACCCTAGAAGCTAGCCTATGGTATGATTGTTGTTATGTCCTACGGACTAAACCCTCCTGTTTATATAGACACCGGAGGGGGCTAGGGTTACACAGAGTCGGTTACAGAGAAGCAGATCTACATCCGAATCGACAAGCTTGCCTTCCACGCCAAGGAGAGTCCCATCCGGACACTGGACGAAGTCCTCAATCTTGTATCTTCATAGTCCAACAGTCCGGCCAAAGTACATAGTCCGGCTGTCCGCATACCCCCTTATCCAGGACTCCCTCAACAAGTTCCTCAGACTATGAGATTATGCAACTCCCGAATACCGGAGGAACACTTTGTGTGCTACCAAACGTCACAACATAAATGGGTGATTATAAAGGTGCTCTACAGGTGTCTACGAAGGTGTTTGTTGGGTTGGCATAGATTGAGATTAGGATTTGTCACTCCGTGTTTCGGAGAGGTATCTCTGGTCCCTCTCAGTTATACTCATCACTATAATCCTTGCAAGCATTGTGACTAATGAGTTAGTTGCAGGATGAAGTATTATGGAATGAGTAAAGAGACTTGCCAGTAACGAGATTGAACTAGGTATTGAGATCTCGGGCAAGTAACATACCAATGACAAAGGGAACAACGTATCTTGTTATGCGGTTTGACCGATAAAGATCTTTGTAGAATATGTAGGAACCAATAAGAGCATCCAGGTTCTGCTATTGGTTATTGACCAGAGATGTGTCTCGGTCATGTCTACATAGTTCTGAACCCATAGGGTCCGCACGCTTAACATTCGATGACGATTGGTATTATGAGTTTATGTGATGTGATGTACCGAAGCTTGTTCGGAGTCCCAGATATGAACACGAACATGACGAGGAGTCTCAAAATGGTCGAGACATAAAGATTGATATATTGGACGACTATATTCGGACACTGGAAGTGTTCCATAGAAGTTTCCGATAAAATCGGAGTGCCGAAGGGTTATCGGAACCCCCCGGGGAACTAATGGGCTCAATGGGCCCTAGTGGAGAGAGAGAGAGGGACCGGCCAGGCAGGCCGCATGCCCCTCCCCTTGAGTCCGAATAGGACAAGGAAGAGGGGGGGCGGCGCGCCCCTTGCCTTTCCCCTCTCCCTCTCCTTCCTTACCCCTCTCTCCCTTTAGGTGGAAACCTACTAGGACTTGGAGTCCTAGTAGAATACCCCTATTGGGGGCACGCCCTTGGAGGGCCGGTCGGCCTCCCCATTGCTCCTTTATATACGGGGGCAGGGGGGCACCCTAGAACACACAAGTTGACAATTGTTTTAGCCGTGTGCGGTGCCCTCCTCCACAGTTACACATCTCGGTCATATCATCGTAGTGCTTACACTACTGGAATCAGCTTCTTTGCCATCCGCCACGGCAGACGGCAAAGGCATAGATCCCGGACGGCAAACTTCTTTGCCGTCTACCAGCAGACGACAAACTGTCCGTCTGAATAGGTGCCAACAAAGGCCTTCTTTGTCATCTGCTTCCTAGAAACGGACAACAAAGGATTGTGCCATCAGCCGTTTGAGGCCAGCAGACGACAAAGACAGCGGACGGCAATGGGGTGGCGTCAGAGACATTAGGGGGTTAACGGTGCTCTTTGCCGTCCACCAACGGACGACACTGAGTCGAAGCTCTTTGTCGTCTGCTGACGGACGGTAAAGAGCTCAGTTAGGCCAGCACTGGGAAGCTACCACGTGGCCAGCTATGCCGTCCGCCAGCTGACGACAAAGATTCAAAGGTCTTTGTCGTCTGCTGGCAGACGACATAGCTGGTCAAATAGGCAACCACTGTTCCCCGTGTCTATAGGTAGTTGCCACGTGTCCTCTTTGCCGTCCGCTAGCGGACGGCAAAGAGGCTACATATCCCCTGTTTTTATTTATATCCATTTAATTTCACTAGAATTCACACACATATATACATATTTTTTTTTCACAGGCACAGCAGACATATGATGTATCCAACACATAGCTCCATCCATGACAACATACATACATAAGAAACACAGTTTCATCCATACATCTTACACTAATATCACAATGTTCATCCAACACATTGTTCCATGCGTCCATATAACAAGTTCCACATTATTCTTCGATACAAACGAAAAGAAGAACAGAGAAACAAGCACTCCATCCATGCAAACTTCCATATAGTGAATTAAATCTGCAAAATGGGAAACAAGAAAGTTAGAAGAAGAAGAAGAAAACTGGAAGAAGAAGAAGAAGGAGAAGAAGACTAGAAGAAGAAGAATAAGAATAAGAAGAAGTAGGTTCTTCTTCTTCTTTTCTTCCTATTCCTTCTTTTCTTCCTCTTCATTGATTTTCTTCATCTTATTATGTCATTTGTGACTAAATAGGCTAAATTATGTCATAAATGGACTAAATAGGCTAAATAAGAAGAAAAATGCCATTTTTGAGCTAACATAGCAAATTATGCCATTTTTGACCTAACTAAGCTTATTGTGTCATTTTAGAGGACAACGAGCTAAGTATATGACATTTATGAGGTTAGCAAGGTTATGATGCCATTTACAAATAAAAACAAGTAAGAGGAGGAAAAGAAGAAGAAGAAGAAGAACAACAACAAGAAGAAGAAGAAGTAGAACAACTTCTTCTTCTTCTTCTTCTTCTCCTTGTTCTTCTTCGTCTTCTTCTTCTTCTTCTTCTTCTTCTTCTCTTCCTATTCCTTCTTTTCTTCCTCTTCCTTGATTTTCTTCATCTTATTATGTCATTTGTGGACAAAATAGGCTAAATTATGTCATAAATGGACTAAATAGGCTAAATAAGAATGAGAATGCCATTTTTGAGCTAAGGTAGCAAATTATGTTATTTTTGACCTAACTAAGCTTATTGTGTCATTTTAGAGGACAACAAGCTAAGTATATGACATTTATGAGGTTAGCAAGGTTATGATGCCATTTACGAATAAAAACAATTAAGAGGAGGAAAATAGTAAGAAGAAGAAGAACAAGAAGAAGAATAATAAGGAGAAGAAGAAGAAGAAGAACTTCTTCTTCTTTTCTTCCTATTCCTTCTTTTCTTCCTCTTCCTTGTTTTTCTTCATCTTATTATGTCATTTGTAGACAAAATAGGCTAAATTATGTCATAAATGGACTAAATAGGCTAAATAAGAAGAAAAATGCCATTTTTGAGCTAACGTAGCAAATTATGCCATTTTTGACCTACCTAAGTTTATTGTGTCATTTTAGAGGACAACAAGCTAAGTATATGACATTTATGAGGTTAGCAAGGTTATGATGCCATTTACGAGTAAAAACAAGTAAGAGGAGGAAAAGAAGAAGAAGAAGAAGTTCTTCTTCTTCTTCTTCTTGTTCTTCTTCTTCTTCTTCTTCTTCTTCTTCTTCTTCTTCTTCTTCTCCTTCTTCTTCTTCTTCTTCTTCTTCTTCTTTTCTTCCTATTCCTTCTTTCCTTCCTCTTCCTTGATTTTCTTCATCTTATTATGTCATTTGTGGACTAAATAGGCTAAATTATGTCATAAATGGACTAAACAGGCTAAATAAGAAGAAAAATACCGTTATCACGGAGGTGTAGGAATGGTCGGAGCTGCGCCAGTGGCAGACGGAGGTGAAGGACCGGTCGGGGTTCCGGCATTGGCAGACGCGGAATGATTGGTAGATGCTTGTTGGGAGCGAAGCTGAACCAAAGATCATTTTCAATAATGTGTTGTTAGCATGATGCAAACTGAAAAGTGAATATTAGTAACTAAGGGCCATTTAAATGAAACTCACCGTGGCCGCCGGAGCAATCTGGGGCATCGACGGAGGGGCCTGACCTTTTTTCTCGCACATGGTCTGCACATTTGGTTCTCATGAGTCAGTCATATTAGTACGTAATGCGAACATTATGTGCATGATTGGGCTAATATGCATGAGAAACGTACCACGATGAGCTCGTATAGGGCCCGGTGAGATGCCTCATTCCGGTTCCTCTCCTCCTCCAACAGCTTAGCCGTCCTCTCCTCCCTCTCCCTCTCCCCCTCCCCCTCCCTCTCCACCGCCTCCCTTTTTGCCTCCTCCAAAAGCACCTGGGTCTTCAATCTCTCTTTCTCAACCGCTGCCTGCAACACAACACTCCTCGTTAGCATTGTAATCATTGACAGACGCACACACAATGTAATGGAGGAAAGGTCAGAGAGTCTGTATAACTAACCGCCACGGCGAGCTCTGCGAGCCGTGCACGAGGCGTTATCTCAGGATCAGAGCTACTCAGGCGCTTATTGATCTGCGAGAGAGTCCTAGAACAACATATCAGTCCATCACGGTGGCTTGAGAGCCATGGGACCTCCCGCCACCAGATATCATCACCAGCTCTATATCAAAAGGATCCCGGCTCGGGTTAAAGTCCTCCCCGTTCCTTGTCTTTCCCTCGTCTCTGTACTTCACAAGCTTGTTGTGGGAGGAGATGTTGGTGAAGCTCTTTGAATGATCAAGGTCAGACTCCGTGAATGCCTTGGCCTTCTTGTACGGGGCCATATGGGCCATGCCATAGAGGTCGAACAAACTTGGCACATGCTTCTTGTGGTACTGCGCCTGAGAGAGAGGAACAAAATATTAGTTATCGACTCAAGCTATCATGAAGAATGATATTGCTATGTAAATAGGTCATTTTGGAGCTAAGAAAGGTTATTATGTCATTTTTGAGGAAAATAAGCTAAGTTTAGGTCATTTTCGAGGTAACCAAGATTATTATGCCATTTTTTTTCACTAAAAGTATGCTAAATATGTCATCATTGAGCTACCCAAGGTAGTTATGTTATTTTTAGCTAACTATAGCATATTTAGGCATTCTATAGAGCTATCTAAGGTTATTATGTCATTTTAGAGCTAAATATGTCATAAATGAACTATCCAAGGTAGTTATGCCATTTTTTAACTAACTAAAGCATATTAAGTCATTATATAGCCTAAAGGTTATCATGTCATTTTAGAGCTAAATATGTCATAAATGAACTATCCAAAGTAGTTATGCCTTTTTAACTAACTAAGCATATTAAGTCATTTTATATAGCTATCTAAAGGTTATTATGTCATTTTAGAGCTAAATATGTCATAAATGAACTATCCAAGATAGTTATGCCATTTTTTAAGTAACTAAAGCATATTAAGTCATTTTATAGAGCTATCTAAAGGTTATTATGTCATTTTAGAGCTAAATATGTCATAAATGAACTATCCTAGGTAGTTATGCCTTTTTTAACTAACTAAGCATATTAAGTCATTTTGGAAAGGATAGATGCTAGCATGAAGAATGAAATTGCACGAATCATGTAGCAAACCACATACCCAGTTTTCCCCATACTTAAACAGATTGGAGCTCCCTTGATGGTGTGGCACACCTTCTATTTGGTCGCGCTTATCCTTGGCCCTTTGGTGTTCGACTAGCCATTGGGGAGAGCACCACACATCCACCAACGCCTCCCAACAGTCCATCTTATCCACACACCATCTCGGGGGCACCTAAGTGAGTCAAGAGAAATTTCAGCACTACGAATCAAATCAAGAAAACTAAGTTCAAGGCCTTAAGAATAGGTATAATTACCGCCAAGTACTTGTCCCTACTCAGAAACTTGGCGCGACACTTCTTCTTGGCCCTCCTAATACCCTTCGAGCCGTAGTAGTCTCGAACAGCTTGCACCCGAGCCTCATGCCGTAAGTTCTGAAGTAGGCGCTTGCACTCGGCTTCGACAACCATAGTCACGGCCTCCTGTTCTCCCTCTGAAACCTGTAGAAGGTCTACAATCAAAGAAGACAACAATGATTAGTACAATCACTAGCTAGGTAGTGTTCATTTCTAATTCTTTAAAGGAGAAATTACCCAAAACCGACGGAACACAATGTCGGCCACCGTCTCGCACGCGACACCGGCAACCATCTCCCCCGGAGGGGCCGGGGCAACAGAGTACAGCTCCCAGCTCAGTGCTAGCTGTGGAACCTAACCCTCACCGAGCATCGTGACCCACCCAGGGAAGTGTTGCCGGCAAAGCGTGCCAAGGACCTAGTTGGGCCTGCGGACACCACAGTCACGGGGGTATACCCAGCCCCTGCAATATGACAAGGCCAACACATTGGATATTAATTTGAAGGAACATGAAGGCAAAAGGTTAAAAAATAGTAAATGCACCTACTTCAACCCTTTAGGCGCAATCAACCACCTCTGGTCGGGGGTTGTCGGCATGGGCGGGAGCTTTGTACAGCCACACTTGTAGACCTTCATGCCCTTCTCAACTAGCTCATCGTCGCTATAGCTATCATCTGAAAAGGTGTCCTCGCTACCATCCTCCGGGCCACTAGCCTCCGGAGTCTCGTGGGAAGAAGACGGCGGGACCAGAGTCTTGTGGGAAGAAGACGGCAGGACCGGAGTCTTCTGGGACGAAGACCTCGTGACCGAAGTCTTCTGGGACAAAGACCCCATGACCGGAGTCTTCTGGGACGAAGACTCTGGGACCGGACTCACGTGGGGCGAAGGATCGGTGACCCGATTCTGGTGGGGCGAAGGATCAGCGACCGGAGGTTCATGGACCGGAGTCCGAGACGGGTCCACGTCAGACGAAGCAGTCCTTTGGTCGGGTGAATCAGCTGAGGGTGGCGGCGAGGAAGGCGTAGCAGCCTTCCTACCTCTCCCGCTGCCACGTCTACCTCTACCAGCCTTCTTCGTCCTCCCCTGACCTCTCCCAGCCAAAGAAGAATCGCCTGCCATAGTTGTCTGCATACTGTCTAGCAGCGCTCTCCGGAGGGGCTTGGGTGGAATAATGGAACCACCCCTCCCAGTAGCGCTCGCAGGAGGCTCGGGGCGCTCTGGACCCTTGCCCACCATCCTGTCAACACCTGCAATGACAAAAAGTAAACGAAATTAATACAACATAAAAAAATTGGATCGAGGTGTCGATTATCGGGGTCTTAGGGTGTCGGGGTCGGGGTTGGGGTGTCGGTGGTCGGGGTCGGGGTCGGGGTGTCGGTGGTCGGGGTGTCAGGTGTGGGGGTGTCGATGGTCGGGGTCGGGGTTGGTGTCCGGGTGTTGGGGTCGGGGTGTCGTGCCGGGGTGTCGTGTCGGGGTCGGGGTGTTAAGGTGTTGGGGTCGGGTGTGGGTCGGGGTGTGGTGTCAAGGTGTCGAGGGTCGGGGTCGGGGTGGAGGGTGGGGGGGTCGGGGTGTCAATTGTCGGGGTCTCAGGGTGTCGGGGTGTCGGGGTCGTTGTTAGGGTGTCGGTGGTAGGGGTCGAGGTGTCGGTGGTTGGGGTGTCAGGTGTGGGGGTGTCGATGGTCGGGGTCGGGGTCGGGATGTGGTGTCCGGGTGTCGGGGTCGGCGTGTCATGCCAGGGTGTCGTGTCGGGGTCGGGGTGTCAGGGTGTTGGGGTCGGGGTCGGTGTGTGGGTCGGTGTGTGGTGTTTGGGTGCCGGGGGTGGGGGGTAAGGGTGGGTGTGGTGTCAGGATGTCGGTGGTCGGGCTGTCAGGTGTCGGGGTGTCGGTGGTCGGGGTCGGGGTGTGGTGTCAGGGTGTCGGGGTGTCGGGGTCAGGGTGTCGTGCCGGGGTGTCGCGTCGGGGTCGGGGTGTCGTGCGGAACTCTCAATGAAAGCACCAATGTCGGTGTCAAAACCGGCGGATCTCGGGTAGGGGGTCCCGAACTATGCGTCTAAGGTCGATGGTAACAGGAGACGGGGGACACGATGTTTACCCAGGTTCGGGCCCTCTCTATGGAGGTAATACCCTACTTCCTGCTTGATTGATCTTGATGAATATGAGTATTACAAGAGTTGATCTACCACGAGATCGTAATGGCTAAACCCTAGAAGTCTAGCCTATATGATTATGATTGTGATTGCCTCTACGGACTAAACCCTCCGGTTTATATAGACACCGGAGGGGGCTAGGGTTACACAAAGTCAGTTACAAAGAAAGGAATATACATATCCAAATCACCAAGCTTGCCATCCACGCAAAGGAGAGTCCCATCCAGACACGGGAAGAAGTCTTCGCTCTTCTATCTTCATAGCCCAACAGTCCGACCCACGTCACATAGTCCGGATGGTCGAGGACCCCTTAATCCAGGACTCCCTCAGTCGCCGTAGTTGAACTTCCATGTTCAAGTTGTCATGTCTATGGACACATGCATTGCATACCGATCACTGGAAGGAGCAGTAGAGAAAGCTAGGTGGATAAATAGTTCCTTATAGTCAAGCGGACCCACACTACTACTTGTTCCGAAGACATGCACACCATCGAAATAGTCCATCTATATCAATATACACCGAGAGGGAGTAATTTTTTTTACAAGAGAGGAAATAGTTCATCCATCCATGCCCTGCTGTTGGTGCAGCCTCTTCTTCTTCTTCTTCTTCTTCTTCTTCTTCTTCTTCTTCTTCTTCTTCTTCTTCTTCTTCTTCTTCCTCTTCTTCTTCCTCTTCTTCTTCCTCTTCTTCTTCTTCTTCCTCTTCTTCTTCTTCTTCTTCTTCTTCTTCTTCTTCTTCTTCTTCTTCTTCTTCTTCTTCTTCTTCTTCTTCTTCTTCTTCTTCTTCTTCTTCTTCTTCTTCTTCTTCTTCTTCTTCTTCTTCTTCTTCTTCTTCTTCTTCTTCTTCTTCTTCTTCTTCTTCTTCTTCTTCTTCTCCTTCCTCTTCTCCTTCTTCTTCTTCCTCCTCTTCTTCTTCTTCTTCCTCCTCTTCTTCTTCTTCCTCTTCTTCTTCTTCCTCTTCTTCTTCTTCCTCCTCTTCTTCTTCCTCTTCTTCTTCTTCCTCTTCTTCTTCTTCCTCTTCTTCTTCTTCCTCTTCTTCTTCTTCCTCTTCTTCTTCTTCTTCTTCTTCTTCTTCTTCTTCTTCTTCTTCTTCTTCTTCTTCTTCTTCTTCTTCTTCTTCTTCTCCTCCTCCTCCTCCTCCTCCTTCTCCTTTTTCCTCTTCTTCTTTTCTTCTTTCTTCTTCTCCCTCCTCATGTTCCTCCCTCCTCCTCCTCCTTCTACTCTTCTTCTTCTTCCAAACTAAAACTAAAATTAATCTAAAATAAACTAAAACTAAAACTAATCTAAAATAAACTAAGCTAAAACTGAAACTAAACTGAAACTAAAACTAAACTAAAACTATAACTAAAACAGAAATTAAACTAAAAGAAACAAAAAGAAACTAATTAAACAAAAAAGGGGAGGATCTCACCTGCAGGAGGAGGCGGCGACCCGATGGAGGGGGAGGCCGGACGGCCGCGACGACCGCTGGAGAAGGCAGCAACTTAGTGGAGGGAAGGCCGGACGGCCGTGGCGACCGCTGGAGGAGGTAGCAACTCAGTGGAGGGGAGGCCGGACGGCCGCGATGGGATGGGGCGGGGACGGCCGCGGCGAGGACGGCCGCTGCGCGGCTGGCCAACATGGAAGGGGCAGCGGGGCTGCGGTGGAGGTTGGGTAAGGGTGCGGGGCGGCCGGCTACACCGGACTGGGTCGACGGCGGCGGTGCGGGCCGGTGTGGGTGGGGGATGGCGATGGAGGGGAGGGGGCGGGGGCGACGTGGAAGGGACGGCCGTGGTGCGATGGAGGTCGGGGCACCGTAGGGTAGGAGTGCGGGGCGGTAGGGCGGCCGGCTACGGCAGACGGGGTCGGCAGCGGTGGCGCGGGTGTGGGTGGGGTGGGGAATGAGAGAGTGAGAGAAGAGAGAGAGGACGGGGGCGGGACAGCCGTTAACATACCCGCCTCTTTGCCGTCCGCCAACGGTCGACAAAGATTCTTTGTTGTCCGCTGGCGGACGGCAAAGAGGTGGGGCCGGTGGGCTGTAGTTGGTTAAACAATAACTGGACCCACCCACTTCTTTGCCGTCTGCTAGCAGACGACAAAGATTCGTAGTTGTCAGCCAGCAGACGGGAAAGAATTGGCTGATGGCAAAGACCTTGTTTGCCACTAGCCACTTCTTTGCCGCCCGTTTTCTTGTGGCTGACGACAAAGACCTTCTTTGCCCTCAGCCAGCAGACGACAAAGAGTTGGCAGATGGCAAATAAGCTAATTCCAGTAGTGTTAGGCGAAGCCCTGCGCCGGTAACTTCATCATCACCATCATCATGCCGTCGTGCTGACAAAACTCTCCCTCGAGCTTAGCTGGATCTAGAGTTCGTGGGACGTCACCGAGCTGAACGTGTGCAGTTCGCGGAGGTGCCGTACCTTTGGTGCTAGGATCGGTCGGATCGTGAAGACGTACGACTACATCAACCGCGTTGTCATAACGCTTCCTCTTTCGGTCTACGAGGGTACGTAGATAACACTCTCCCCTCTCGTTGTCATTCATCACCTAGTGATAGATCTTGCGTGATCGTAGGATTTTTTTTAAATTACCGCGTTCCAACAATGGGAATGGCGGCGGTGAGGTTTCGTGAGGAAGAGAACGAGAGAGAGGGAGAGATATGTGCGATGTGCGATGGGTTTCTCTGTTCAAGCGAGGAAGAGAAGGGGCGAAACGTTTTGTTTTGTGGTGGCATTTTGCTCGTAAATAAGTGGAACTTCAATTTCACGAAAACGTGGAGCAGGGAAAAGCTTGCTTCACTGATTTGCACTATGGCCCAATATCGCTTCGTGAGTTTAGCTTCATGAAGCAAAACCGTTCAGGCTGGATCCGCTGCAAGAATTCCTGAGGTTAGAAGCTAGATAGGTTCAGAACATGCCCTAAGAGCTAACTAGTAGGTTTCTAAAATAAAATTTAAGGTTGGGCTTCTAGAATAAGATGTGTACATAGAGGGCGGATTATTTCCACAACTACAAATAAGCCACAAAAGAACCTGCCCTTAATTGGAGAGCTCCTATGTGGCATCTTAAGCGTCACTAGGAGGAACCACACCCACGAGCTTGCCTTATGGGCTGGCCCAATTACATGGCGACCAGGTCGCTCGTCTAGGAACCATTTCTGGTTTGCTCCCTCAAGGTCACACGAGTTGACTTATGCGAAAAAGCCAAAATATTTAAAAAGAAGTTCATCGATTAAAAAAATTACAAAATTAGAAAGTCTATCAATTCTGAAAAAAGCCTTTGGTTTTGAAAAAAGTTCATCCAGTTTGAAAAAAATTCATCGATTTCAAAAAAAGTTCACAAAATTGAAAAAATATCATTGATTTTGAAAAAAAAAATCAATTCCGTAAATTTTTTTATGAATTTGAAAAAAATCACAAAAGTAAGAAAAGAACAGAAAAAAATTAAAAAGGAAAGGAAAAAAGAACAGAACAAAAGCAGAAAAAAAGAGTAAGAAAAATGCAACGACCTAGGTGGTTAGTGCAGATTATTGGGAATCAAGAGATCACTAGTTTGAATATCTCTCGCCCCGTGTTTTGTGTAGTTTCATAATGAAAAAAAGAAGCCTAACGGGCCGACCCAGTGCAAGGGCGGTGGTTGTCGGATTTCGGGTTCCGGCAGACCCTTGAGGTTCGAACACTGGGGTGCGCGCGGAGGTTTCGCCTTCTACCTACCTGTTCTTCGCCTAATCGCTAGGATCTAAACTACGAGAAGAACAACACAAGAGACACATGATTTATACTGGTTCAGATCACCATTGTGGTGTAATACCCTACTCCAGTGTGTGGCGTGGTGGATTGCCTCTTGGGCTGATGATGAACAATACAAGGAAGAACAACCTCGCGAGGGTCTGTCCTTGTGGTGGTGTTGTCCTTTTTGAAGGGTTGGTTCTAGATGCCTATCTTATATTACGCTTCCTATGCCGATCTCTCTACCCTGTGGGTGGCTAGTCCTATTTATAGGCGAAGGCCTTGGGCCTCTTCCCAAATATTGAGCGGGAAGGGCGCCAACAATTGGGTAATTTGAAGGGGAACATCTAGTACACTTATCCTGACTAAAGTTGGTTCTCGCCTGTCAAAGGCTCTGGTGGTGATGCCGACTTGGGCTCCACGGTGACCTCCATCCTGCCGTTGGACTGGTCTTGGTCTTGTTGCACTGAAATGGATGCCTTTGCTTGATGCTCTCGCCTGCGCTTGCTCCCCTTGCACCAAAGAGGAAAGAAGGACACTGCGCGGGCTGGCGCCCGGCTGGCGCCCGGCTGGCGCCCTTGGTCGTCATGGCTTGCGTCATGGGCACCTCGCGAGGTACCCCGCCTTGAACTCTCCGCCTCCTCGTGAGCCAGCCTGACGAGGCCGTGCCTGAGGAAGCTCCTTGTCGTCCTCCCCACGAGGCTTGGCCCCTCGTGAGGGTCTTGAGCTTGTGTTGATGAAGATGGGCCATGCTGGGCCCCCTTTGAGCCACGTCGCAGGCCGCAGGCAGGCAAGTCTGGGGACCCCCATTCCCAGAACGCCGACAGTAGCCCCCGGGCCCAAGACGCGCCTGGACTTGGCCGAGCAGAGAGGCGAAAGGGCAAATGCGAAGCATTGCGGGCCCTAACAGCCTGCGGCCTTGGGCGCCGCGTGGCGGTTGATTCGACGTGGGCATCTCCGCAACCGCGCTAGTTGATAAGGAGCGGCATCTGCCCTCTGCCTCCTTTGCTCTCTCCAGTTGCTGCTCAGATCCCCTTTCTTGCGCCTCTCCTTCCTTCCTTCGAAATCTCCAGATCTACTCCACCCGCGCGCCCTAGCCAGACATGGCGCCTTGCCAGGCCCCGGCCGAAGCTTGGTACTCGTCCGCCCTGGACTCGCCGAACGTGTCGGAGGCGAGCCTTGCCCGGGTGCACCAGTTGGCAGCGCGTAGGGCGTCGACGGGGCGAAGGTGTTCAAGGCTGGTTCTGCCCTCCCTGAGGGCCAAGGAAGCACCTTCTATCCGCTCTTCGTGAGCGCCATTGTCGCCGGTCTGGTGCCTCCCTTCTCCGAGTTCTTCTTTTCCGTCCTCTGCCATTACAACCTTCAAGCTCTGCATCTCCACCCCAACTCTGTCCTCCTTCTGACAGTCTTCGCCTACTATTGCGAGGCTCACGTGGGGGTGAAGCCCTCAGTGGCCCTGCTGCGCCACTACTTCTCCCTCTGGCCCTCTCACGGTTCCGTCTCTGCGTGTGCGAGCTTCGTCACGTACGGCAGCTCCATCGCCATTTTGAATCCCGGGAAAAGGATTGAGGGCTTCAGGAGCAAGTGGGTCTTGGTTGATGCTGGGCGCGTCCACCCCCGGCTGGCCTTGCCCACGGGGCACCCCTCGAGCTCCGACGACTGGTCTCGAGTGGAGCTTGTGGATCCCCGTGTAAGGCTGGTGTTGGAGAAGATGGATGCAGATCTGAGGCCGGCCAGCATGGCGGCGGCGAAGCTGACTGGCGCCTCGCTACTGAGGGAGTTCCTGGAGCATCAGCTGGCTCCACTTCGTCAGTACTCGCTTCCAATGTGGAGGCCCCACCTGAGCCCCGCGATCCTGGCTGATGAGGATCTGGCCGCGGTCCTCCAGTCTTTGGTCGGGGGCGACGTGGCAAGGTTGGAGGGCGCTCCGACGCCCCTGTTCCTTCATGAGGACTGGGAGCAGGTCGTGGGGTCCATGCCCGTCCTCAACGGGGACGGGCCTGTGCCCGCGGAGGCTCCCGAGGACCTGGTGGACGTATCCTTCGACGACTCCAGCGAAGAGAGGGAGGAAGGGGAGCGGGAAAAGGGGGCTGACTCCGAGGCAGAGTCAAGGGCTCCACCTCCTCGGTGCAAGTCCCGCACTCTCCGCCTCTCTCTGAGTGACGACGACGAGGGTGATGTCGTGCAGGGCGGCGGGAGCCTGCCCCCGGCCCCGAAGAAGGACCGGACTGGGCTGATCCCCCGCGGGTCCGCCCCAGCCCCGAGGCGATCCGCAGGCGCCCCAGCTGCACCCGCGCTCCTTGAGGTTGATCCTTGCAACCGGCTCTCGGGCTTCAAGTACGGTTGGAGGCTGCTCGAGCCTGCGGGCGACGACCTGTAAGTGCTTGATCCCTGTCTTGTTTCTTGTTTCGTCGCTGAGGCTTGACGCCCGTATCTCCCGGCTAGGCTGGCGCCCACGGCAAAGAAGCCAAAGGGGGCTCCTGAGACTCCATCCGCGACAGCGCCTCTGCTCGCGAAAGAAGATGAACGTGACACGCGGGCCTCTCCTGCCCAGGCGTCCCTGCGAGGCCCTGCCGAGCCGGCTAGGGCGAGCTCGGCTCCTATGGCCCTGGCGACCCCTGAGGCGCCCCCGTTTGACGCCGTCGCCACAGCCGCTGGGGCGCAGCAGGCTCCGCCTCAGGACACCGTGGTCACGCTGCCGTCTTCTCCTCCTACTCCGCCGACTGCTACTTCCCCGTCTCCTCCTACTATCCTGGATCGTGCTGCTGCCGAACTGGACCGTCTGCGATGGGATCTTCTGAGCGCCGACCCTCGTTTGGTGGCCGGGCGCTTGGAGCTAGCCTCTGGCTGGATTCACTCCGATGCTTCGATTCGGGCGGCGCTGGTCCAGGCCTCGACGGCCTGCGATGAGGAGAAGCAGGCCGTCCTTGGGGCGAAGGTTGCCCGCGACGCCGCGTTGGGGGAGGCGGCTAATGCCCGAGGTCGTTGCGAGGTGCTGGAGGGCGAGTTGAAGGGCCTGCAGGACCGGCTTGCCGAGGAGACGCGCCTCCGCCTAGAGCAGGAGGACGGCATGAAGGCTCACGAGGCGGCCGTCAAGGACTGGGATGCCAAGCTCAAGAAGCGTCGTGACCGCCTAGGCGCGCTGGAGCGAGAGCTGGAGGCGAGGAAGGTTGAGTTGGACGGCAAGGCACGGGTTCTTGCCGAGGATCGCGTGGCCTTTGCGGAGATGGAGGAGAAGGCCCGAGCTTCACTGAAGACGCTTTATGAGAGCGGCCTGGAGAGCCCGCTGGCCGGCGAGGAGGACGGCCCTGCCAAGCTGCTTCCTTTCCTGGTTCATGCCCTTGACGATGTCGCCCTTGGCCTCGGCCCTACGGCTGAGGCCGAGGCACGCGTCTTGTCTTCTGCGGCGCTGACGCGAGTGTTCACCCACATCTATCTTCGCGCCCCCAACATCGACCTCGACATCCTGCTGGAGCCAGCGAGTGGCGAGCATGCCGCTGCCACTGCTGAGGCTGTGAAGGGTCGTGCGGAGGCTCTGCTGGGGAAGTTCCGGGCCTTCAGCACCAGGCCGAAGCGGAGCGCTGCTAGCCCGGCAGCTCCACAAGGCGAACCCGCTCTGCCCAACTCCACGGCCGGCAAGTGACTCCGTTGTGGCTCCCGCCCTGCTTTTAGTTTCTGCACATGTATCAGGCCTCGGGGAGGCGTTAAAACTTGCATTTGGTGCTGTGATAACAATATGGACTGTAATATTTGCTTTTGAATTCCTTGAAATTTGCGCTATTTCCTTCCTACTTGCTTGTGTCCTACGCCGGCAGAGCCCGGCCCCGCGCATACCTCAGCCGCCGTTAGCCCCGACCGGAAACCAGGACGGGACCAAGGAGTGAGGGGCTACGTGACAAGTTAGGCTCCTGAGTCGCGATGCTCAGGAGTCCCCCTTGGCGCCCGAACAGCAAGTAGGGAGGTGAGATGTGGGGGTGGATCTACCGTTCTACGTCTGCAGAGCCCGGCCCCGCGCATACCTCAACCGCCGTTAGCCCCGACCGGAAACCAGGACGGGACCAAGGAGTGAGGGGCTACGTGACCAGTTAGGCTCCTGAGTCGCGATGCTCAGGAGTCCCCCTTGACGCTCAAACGGCCTTCATACCTTGGCTCCGCTCGGGGAGGGACGCGCGACGAACCAGGCCCGGGGGGCCTGGCTGGGTGGCGTGCGCCTGGGCGTGACCCAGGCGTAGCCCCCGTGCCCAGCCCCCTCGCGCGGCACTCCCGAGGGGAGGCGTTGCGATGAGGCTAGACACTGAGCTCTGGGCTCCCTGAGGTTGATGCGGCCCGGGGGCCACCCTCAGTTGTTTATCACCAGCGCGGAGCATAGCGCTTCCGTATGCGTACGGGCATAGCCGCTCCTCGGCAGTGTCGTCAGCCAGCGCGGAGCATGGTGCTTCCACTGGTGCGTGGGAGGGGGCTCCCCTCCGGGAGGAGCCCCCGGGGCGTGTACAGCCCCGCCCTGACACGTGGCTGGCACGGTAGGGCTTGACGAGGTGTATCTGGGCACCCGTGAGCCAGCGCGGGACTCACGGGGCCCTACCTCAAGGCGGGTTGCGCCTGGCTCTGGGCCTTATCTTGGAGTGTGTTCCTGCAAATTTGGCTAGATGCCGATGCTCTACGTCCTCGGGTCCCGGCTCTCGGGCTGGTCTCAGCCGTCGCTGGTATGCCGGGGCGCGATGCCGTGGGCAGACCAGAGGGTGAGGGCCGGAGAGCCGGTAGGAGCCCTGAGTCGCGATGCTCAGGCACCCCCCCTTTAACGCGCAAGCTGGGTTAGATGTCGAAACTCTACGTCCTCGGGTCCCGGCTCTCGGGCTGGTCTCAGCCGTCGCTGGTATGCCGGGGCGCGATGCCGTGGGCAGACCAGAGGGTGAGGGCCGGAGAGCCGGTAGGAGCCCTGAGTCGCGATGCTCAGGCACCCCCCTTTAACGCGCAAGCTGGGTTAGATGTCGAAACTCTACGTCCTCGGGTCCCGGCTCTCGGGCTGGTCTCAGCCGTCGCTGGTATGCCGGGGCGCGATGCCGTGGGCAGACCAGAGGGTGAGGGCCGGAGAGCCGGTAGGAGCCCTGAGTCGCGATGCTCAGGCACCCCCCCTTTAACGCGCAAGCTGGGTTAGATGTCGAAACTCTACGTCCTCGGGTCCCGGCTCTCGGGCTGGTCTCAGCCGTCGCTGGTATGCCGGGGCGCGATGCCGTGGGCAGACCAGAGGGTGATGGCTGGAGAGCCGGTAGGAGCCCTGAGTCGCGATGCTCAGGCACCCCCTTTAACGCGCAAGCTTGCAACATCCAGGAAGAAAAAGGTACCATGAACAGGCACCAAACAACAAGCATGACGGGTCGAAAACATGGCCCTAAGATAAATGCAAGAGGGGTACATGCCACTGGGTCTGACTCAAGCGGCTTGGGGATAATGCAGCCCGAGGGGCGCCCCAGCAGAGTGAGCTAAGAACATGAAATAAAAAAGATACACGCCACAGGGACGGACCCACGTGGCCTGGGAATAATGCAGCCCTGAGGGCGCTCCCAGCTGGAAATGAAACTAGAAAGATGTCACCTGATGACGCTGAAGACGAAGGGGTGTTGCTGCAGCAGACTCGGTGGGCTGCGGAGGCAGATCCTCATGAGCCCCCAGGCCCTGGGGCCTCGAGAGGCTCCGGAGGCGCTGGTGGCTCTTCGCAGACCGTCTCCATCTCCACCAGGGCTGCGGAACGCCTGACCTCTTGAGCCTCCAGGATGGCCCTCATGATGTGCTGGTACGCAGCAGCCGCGTTCGGCGAGCCGTAAGGCATGCGAACGTAGCTGTGGGGCGGGCCCTCGCAGCGTCCCACTCGCGAAGGCCAGAGGCGCTCCTGAGACGCGGCTTGGTTGAGCCCTGGTATGTCGATGCAGACGCACAGCCCACCATCCTCGCCTGGATGGGGAGCCACAGCGGATAAGCGGCGGCTGCCTCTCATGACCCTTGACTCCTATAGCTCCTGAATGGCCTTGCTGACGAACTCCTGAGGGTTTGTCCCTCCTTGCCTTGCTCCTTCTTGATGGAAACGTGCTTCGAAGCATGCCTCCACGTGGTGCCCAAGCGCCTCCCTCATGACCTTGGCGAGGTCGACGGCCCTCCAGGGGAGAGCCCCCGAGCCCTGCCTGAGGAGGGCACCGGGCGTGCTTCCCTATGCGATGGAAGGAGGTTCCCCCTGAGCAGGCGCGGGCCCAGAGGGACCTGCCTCCTGAGGGGCCAGGCCGGCTGATGTCTTCTTCTTCTTGGGGGCGGCCTCAGGAAGCCTCCTGCTTCCGCGATCCGGGTCTTCCAGTGATGCGGCCTGAAAGGCTCTCTCCAGGGAGCAAACTGCGTCTCTCTCTTCGCAGGGCACCGTGATGACTCCGCCACTTCCTGGCATCTTGAGGACGTTGTAGCCGTGGTGGGTTACGGCCATGAACTTGGCCAGCGCTGGGTACCCGAGGATGGCGTTGTACGGCAGGCGAATGTGGGCGACGTCGAAGTCGATGAGCTCGGTGCGGTAGTTGTCGCGTGCCCCGAAGGTGACAGGGAGGCGGACCTGCCCAATCGGGACCGTGGAGCCGTCGGTGACTCCGGAGAAAGGCTTGGTGGGATGAAGCTGACTATAGGGTACTTGGAGATTGTTGAATGTTTCCACGGACAGGACGTTGAGCCCTGCCCCACCATCGATGAGGGTCTTGGTGACTAGCACGTTGCTGATGATTGGGGAACAAAGCATCGGGAGGACTCCGGCTGTGGCCACACACTTGAGCTGATCCGCTGAGCTGGACGTGATGGCGCACGCCGACCACCTGAGATGGCGCGTGGCCTCGAGCTTGGGGAGGACTGCATTCACTTCGCGGGCGAACTGCTTAAAGATGCGCTGAGAGGCTAGGGCTTGGGCTCCACCTAGGATGCAGGCGATCGCGCGTGGTTCCTGGAAACCCCCAGCCCCTTCGTCCTGATGACGGTCCTCATTTCTCCTTGGCTGCGGCGATAGCGAAGGGAGGCCTGCGTTACCTTGCGGGTGATCCTCGCGAGGCTGATCCCTCCAGCCTCCCTCGCGAGGCGGGTCCTGCCAGCGATCATCGCGAGGTTGGTCGCGCCACCCTTGACGTGGGCTGCGGTCTTCCCAGCGTCATGTGTTCCATCCTCCTCCTCGTCCGTAGACCCGGTCGCTGCGGTCTGGACGCCGGCCAGTCCGTCCTTCGCGCAGGGCCCTGAGCTCTTGGCATTCATTGGTGTTGTGGGTGTGGAGGTCGTGGTACACGTAGTACCGACTGCCCTTGGAGGATTCCGGCTGATCTCTGCCCTGCTTGGTGTCTGGTTCTGCCGCGAGCACAACAGCCCCCTTGCGCTTCACGTCCTTGGACTTGGGCTTCTTCTCTTCAGGGTCTGCGGCAGGCAATTCGAGGAGGGAGAGACGCCCTTCCTCAGCCCTGGCGCACTTGGTCGCCAGGTTGAACAACTCCAAGGAAGTGCACAGATCTTCATGCATTGCGAGCTCCTTCTTCATTTTGACGTCACGCACGCCGTCAGAGAAGGCTGAGATGATGGCCTCCTCGGTCACCTTGGGAATCTTGAGGCGCGCATTGTTGAAGCGCTGGATGTACTTCTGCAGGGTTTCCCCCGGTTGTTGCTTGATGCGGCGCATGTCGCTCACGGCGGGTGGCCGGTCACAAGTACCCTGGAAGTTGGCGATGAAGCGGGTGCGCATCTCGTCCCAGGAGGAGATCGTGCCTGGAGCCAGGTTTAGAAGCCAGGTGCGGGCCCCGTCCTTAAGAGCCATGGGAAACCAGTTTGCCATGACCTTCTTGTCTCTGTTGGCAGCCTCGATGCCCAGCTCGTAGAGAACTTTGCAGGGTCTGCCGTGCCGTCGTAGCGAGGAGGCAGGTCTGGCTTGAACTTGCCGGACCACGCGACGGTGCGTAGCTCGATGGTGAAGGCGCGACAGCCCGCTGTGGCCACAGGAGGCCTTGGAGGACGAAGGGCTCGGTCTTGCGGGTCCCCGTGCGCCGCAGCTGGGTGCAGCGCGGGGTCTTGACGTGCTGGAGCAGGAGCATGGTCGGGACGAGCCGGAGCAGGGAGCGCTCGAGCAGCTTCTCGAGGGCGAGGGACCTCTTGGCAGCTCTGCTCCTGCCGCGCTGGTTCCTGACAGGGCGGGTTCCGCCCAAGGGCCGCGTGCCTTGGAGCCAGGGCGCCTTCTTGAGGGGGAGGCGGCTGAGGCGCCCCAGGAGCTTCATTGCCCGCGCATGGCGGGGCACGGTGGAGCGAGAAAGTTGGCGCGGGGGAGCCCCCAGCGGCGCAGACGAGTTCGGTGACTCGATCGAGCTATTCTTCGTAGACTCGTCGACTGGGCGGTAGCGCAGGAGCTCGTTTGCCGCGATGAGCGCAGCTCGAGCCTCCATGGCCGCGCGGGGCACGCGGGATGAAGAACCAGCGGGGGTGAGCGAGGGCGTAGCGGTGCGGCCGTCTCGCCTCATGGACGGGTGCTGGGACGATGCTTGCTGCTCGTTCCCCGCCGGGCCGGTGGCGGCGTTGACGGCAGGCGACGGGGAACGACGAGGGCGCCCGCCGACGGGAGCCGTCTGGGCGACGCGGGAAGCGAGGGCGGCTCGGCGCTCGGCGCGAACCCGGCGTGCGTCAGACATGGCCGCGACGGTCGAAGAAGAGCAGGCCGACGGAAGACGAATTCCGGAGCACCCCTACCTGGCGCGCCAAATGTCGGATTTCGGGTTCAGGCAGACCCTTGAGGTTCGAACACTGGGGTGCGCGCGGAGGTTTCGCCTTCTACCTACCTGTTCTTCGCCGAATCGCTATGATCTAAACTACGAGAAGAACAACACAAGAGACACATGATTTATACTGGTTCAGGCCACCATTGTAGTGTAATACCCTACTCCAGTGTGTGGCGTGGTGGATTGCCTCTTGGGTTGATGATGAACAATACAAGGAAGAATAACCTCGCGAGGGTCTGTCCTTGTGGTGGTGTTGTCCGTTTTGAAGGTTTGATTCTAGATGCCTATCTTATCTTCCGCTTCCTATGCCGATCTCTCTACCCTGTGGGTGGCTAGTCCTATTTATAGGCGAAGGCCCTGGGCCTCTTCCCAAATATTGAGCGGGAAGGGCGCCAACAATTGGCCAATTTGAAGGGGAACATCTAGTACACTTATCCTGACTAAAGTTGGTCCTCGTCTGTGAAAGGCTCTGGTGGTGACGTTGACTTGGGCTCCACGTTGACCTCCATCCTGCCGTTGGACTGGTCTTGGTCTTGTTGCACCAAAATGGATGCCTTTGCTTAATGCTCTCGCCTGCGCTTGCTCCCCTTGCACCAAAGAGGAAAGAAGGACACTGCGCGGGCTGGCGCCCGGCTGGCGCCCTTGGTCGTCATGGCTTGCGTCATGGGCACCTCGCGAGGTACCCCGCCTTGAACTCTCCGCCTCCTCGTGAGCCAGCCTGACGAGGCCGTGCCTGAGGAAGCTCCTTGTCGTCCGCCCCGCGAGGCTTGGCCCCTCGCGAGGGTCTTGAGCTTGTGTTGATGAAGATGGGCCATGCTGGGCCCCCTTTGAGCCAGGCCGCACACCGCAGGCAAGCAAGTCTGGGGACCCCCGTTCCCAGAACGCTGACAGTGGTGTATGCTTGATTGCAGGAACACTAGTAACAGGCGCATAAGACACCATTTAGGAAATGCCCCTTAATTTTCTGGCGCATACACAATGGCTGAAGGGTGGGTCTCTGCCACATTTGCAAGTTGTTCACCGTTGAAGGAAAGACGCAACAAGTAACAATGGGTGATACATGTGGAAATCCACCTATGAGACACAACAGGTCGACTGATAGACTCAACATTGAGCTAGCTAGGAAGGCATAAACTTGGAAGAGATGCCTAATTCATATAATTTCACATATATTATAATGTTTGAAATTTCAAGTGAAGCTGCTAGGAATTAGCCGACTAGTAGTTGAAAGTTATCAGACGACTGATAGCTAGGAGCTATGAGTCACCTCGATAGCTGTTAGATGCGTGACATCACATCTTTTAGCCGTAGTCACAAATATATCGCACCCGCACAATGGCGCGCCAAGGATCTTAGTTTTGGCGGTGCCATAATTTATATATACAATATAACTTATTTTTATTGAGAGAAAACAACACTATATAGATCATAACACATCATTACACAAAGTACCCCGAATACAGTCTACATCCGACATTACACCTGTTGGGAATATTCCCCACTGTTGAGACCCGATATGAGTATGACCCGGCCCTGAGCTTTGAGTCTTAGTAAGTCACATCATTTCCGGGCCGTGACAAATTGCCATGACATTACTGTAATTTTGAGGGTAAAAAAGTCATCCAAACTGCACCATAGGATCAAGATCGTGTGGCAGTTAGGGCGCTTCGCTGCCAGTTTCTACCTGGCGAATGTTTTCCCCAGGATAAACCGCGTGTGGCACCTGAGGGCATCTCCAGCCGTTCGGCCCCCCCAGGGCGCCTAAATAGAGCTGCCTGGGGGCGTGCCGGCGCTAGTTCGGCCTCTGGGGGCGACCTAGCTCCCAGTCACGCCCTCACGCGCCGGCCCCAGGATGCGGGAAATTTAAACTTGGTCGTTCCCGCTCTCAAAAGACGCCGCAAATCCGGCGATCGGACGTAGTCTGGCGTTACAAAAAACAGAGCGCCGCCGCCGCAAGTTCGCATGCACAACGATTCACTCGGCGGGGTCGGCTCCAGGCGTTGGCGGAGTCGGCGTGCGCGGGCTCGTCGGTGTCGGAGCTGCTTCGGTGCTGGGCTGCGTCGGCGCGGCTTCGGCACTGCTGGGCGGCGATGTAGAGGCGTCGTTCGGGCTTGGCGTCCGTGTGGTCGTGGGCGTCGTCGGCGTTGCCGTCGGTAGCTCGTTCAGGATGAGGCCGCGCTGCGCCAGGTACCACGCCTTGAGCTTCTCGTCGTTGCTCTAGAGCATGTCCGCCCCGCCCATCAGAAAAGCCATGTCGGTGTTCCTCTTCTTCACGGCGACGTTCGTCCGGAGCAGGTCGAGCTTGATGGCGTTGTTCTTCATTAGCGACGACCACTGTGCCTCGGTCTTCTCTTCGCGTAGGACGGCCCGGGCCTGGGCGTCGGCGAGGCAATGCTCGATGGACTCCTGCACTTGCGCGGTTGCCGCGTCAGCGCTTTTCCCTTTCTTTGCCATTTGTGGCCGTCCGGCCGCCCCTCTGACGCGCCCGGAGTCGTCGCGTCCGGCTTGTATGTCTCCTTGGCCTTGTCGAGGGCACGTCGGACTTCTGCTCACTTTTCGCATTTATCAATGCGCTTGTAGACGTGGAGGTGCTTGAAGTCGGCGTCTTGGTTGTCGCCCCGATACATGGCAAACATACGCAGCAGCTGCGTGAATGGACGAACAGTTGGCGGGCGGCGGGCGTAGGGGACGAAGATATGCGGGCGAACGGCGTGCGTACCTGATCCTCAACGCTGGCGCCGCTCTCCGGGCGAGCCGCGACCTCCTCGACGATTCCATGCCATTTGTTGCACGCCAACTGGATACGCCCCCAATGGTTCGCCATCGCCTTGGAGCCGCGCTGCATGTAGACGCCTTTGAAGTAGGGGTCGACGAGCTTCCGCTCGTCGAACTCGGCCTGTATGCGGTCCCAGTACGTCTCCAAGCTCTGGTTCGCGCCGGTGGTCGGGTCGAGGCAAACGACTTTCCATGCTTCGGCGAGGCATTCCTCTTCCTTGGACGTCCACTTGATGCGCGGTTCGCCTGACCTAGCTGTCCGCTTCTTCTTCTTCTGGCGCCCCTTCGTCGGAACAGGAGCCGGCTCCTCCTCCTCCTCCTCCTCCCCGTCTTCCTCCTCCTCCTCCCCGGGTTCCTGCGCGTCATCGCCGTAGACGTAGCTGAGCTCGGCCTCCATGTCGCCGCTGAGGTCCACTACCTCGTCCTGGGTGGCGAACCCGGGAGACGCAACGGCCGCGGTCGATCCTGTCGCGATGATGTCGTCCATGTCGGCTCCCGTGTCGTCGGCGTCGCCGAGGTGTGAGAAGGGTAGCGGTCCACGATAGAGATGGGGCGTCGGTGTGGACGCGTAGGCGGTGGGCGGCGAGTAGTTGTATGAAGGGTACTGCACGCCGACGAAGGCGGGCGAGGGCGTGCGCGTAGCGGGGTGACCATGAGGGAAGGTCACGTTTGGGTTGAACCCACCGTGCGCGTCGCCGTCGGCGTAGCCGGGCGACGATGAACCCCATGGAGATCCGGCGCCGTGCTGTCCCCAGGGCGCGTACTGGGCGTGGCTGACGACGGGTGGATTCATCCCCGCCTGGTCGACCGATGAG
This sequence comes from Triticum aestivum, assembly GCF_018294505.1. Lineage (NCBI taxonomy): Eukaryota > Viridiplantae > Streptophyta > Magnoliopsida > Poales > Poaceae > Triticum > Triticum aestivum. The sequence continues at coordinate 544,798,876 of NC_057807.1, forward strand.
GAAGACGCCGCTGCGCGCGCCGCGTTGTCGCGGGCCTTCTTGGCTATGGCCATGTTCCGCCTGTCGACGGTGACTGCTTCGCGCCGCTGAACTTCCACCCTCCACTCGGCGTTCGACAGGCCCGGTGGCTTCGATGGCGGCGCCCTCGGCTTCCTCTGCTTCGGCTGGGCCACGGCGCCAATCGCGGTTGCCGCCGCGCGCGGCATGGCGCACTTCTTCGGCGGCATGGCGTACTTCTTCGTGGCGAGCTGGAGGGGGTTTGGCGGAGAAAGGGAGAGAATGGCGGGAGGAAGTCAAGCGAGCGGGAGAGATGCGAGGAAAAAGCGTCAAGAAACGGCGGGAAAAGGCCCTCGGGTCGCCTCCAGGGCGGGCCCACGCGCCTTTTTCGCTTGTGCCGGCTCCCCAAGCGCCCCCCAGGGCGCCGGGTTCGGCCTGGGTCCGCCGACAACAGTTTTGGCCCGAATCGGCAAAAAACGGGTTTCTGGAGGCGCGACTGATGCCTTTTTTTGACGTCGGTGCGGCAGAATCGCCTGGGAAAGGCCTGTTGGGGGCGGGTCCGGAGATGCCCTGAGGCCGCTGCGGCGTTTCCCCGTCGAGCCGCGTGGCGTGTCGGCCCGGCCAGCCCCAGCCAGCACCACAAGTCTGTAAAGTCTCCGCGCGACGCGAAGTAATCACATCATCCTCTCCGTCCTTCCTTCCCCAACCCAACCCCCGGACCAGAGCAAGAGAGAGATTTCCCCCGATTCGATCCGATCAGATCCGAGATCTCCATCCCCGATGGCGTCCCGGAGCTGCACCTTCCTGGAGATCCTGCTCGCCATCATCCTGCCGCCGCTCGGTGTCTTCCTCCACTACGGCTGCTGCAGCGTAAGCAATCCACCCCCTCTTCCCCTCCCCCCTGCTACCCTCCTCGACTGGCTGGATCCACGCGACCCGGTAGGTTCCCAAACGCGAACTTTGCGGTCGGGCGGGCTTGCGCGCTGGCAGCCGCCGCCCGAGTAGCAGGCGAGTCAGGCGACCGTCCGACCGGTGGTTCGAGACATATTTGGGCGGCGGTTCCCCTTGGCTGCGATCGCGAGGTCCCCTGAACTCGCGCGATTTCCTGTCGGTGACGCGTAGCATAGCATTGCTCTAGCTTGGGCCTGCGGTTTCCTCGGTGTTTTAGACCTGCAAATGACCTGCAGGTGACGCCTAGTATTGCAGGTATTAACATACTACTGTATGGTTCAGGGCTGGTATGTTTTACTTATGCTCTAGCTATGGAATTATGCAGGCCCTGCTGGTTGCTGCCATGCCAATGAGAGCAGATTGAATCTGTTTTACACGTTTTTTGAGTAGCTGCGTTCAAGAAGGCATTCAGTCCATTTGTGGGTTCAGTCGTCGTCTAAGTAGGAGGATAATATGTACGGTGCATGTCGCTAATGTCTGAATTTTGTTTAGAGAAAAGGCCTCTCCTCTCAGTCCCGCTTTATATAGAAAGCAAAACCACGCCATCTGCTGGGGGCCTGGGATTACCCTCTCTCCGTTCTTACTACATTGTATTGCGCTTCAAGTGGTTATATTCGACCCCATTGTTTATTTATACTACCCCCTCCATTCCTAAATATAAGTCTTTTTAGAGATTTCACTATGGACTACATACGGATGTATATAGACGTGGTTTAGAGTGTAGATTCACTCATTTTGCTCCGTATGTAGTCCATATTGAAATCTCTAAAAAGACTTATATGTAGGAACGGAGGGAGTAGAAGTTATGTGCATAGCCGGCACGGTAAATTTGTCTAAGCACTACAATCTGTTCCTCGTAAGAAGAGCAAGTTGCTCCGATGATTCACTGGATTAATCTTGGATCCTGGAATGGATAGGTGATGCGCAAGCACGTTCTGTGTGGCGCAGAAGGAGCAGTTCAGTGCTATTGTTTTTTCTCGATCCTGATAGCATACTAACAGTATTGGGTCATCCTTTCTGTCTTGAACAGATGGAGTTCTGCATCTGCCTGCTGCTCACCATCCTGGGCTACATCCCCGGCATCATCTACGCGGTCTACGTGCTTGTCGCGCTCGGCTCGGAGGAGCGGGATCGGGACTACGACACCCTTGCTTAATAATCCTGCAGCAACTCGTATTGTGTGATGAACCTCTCGCCTGGTAGTTGCGAATCGACGTCGTGTGTTCCCATCTGGACTGTGTAGCGTGCCTTCTTTCTGTCAGCCTGTAAATGCTTAAACCATCCTCCCCTTCGCTTTCGCCGTCCTGTAATTCTGATACGACCGAATATATTTCAGCAGCTCCGAAGATTTATGCCAGTGGTTTACGTGAGCAGGGCTATGAACAGGAGTTACGATCCTAGGAATTCCTGCCACTGTTGTTGTGTGGTGATCTTTGTTCAGTCGGACCTAATTTTGTGTGCTATACTTCATTGCTGATAGGAACCACACCACCCATGTCAACTGTGTTTCTTTTTCCTTTCTTTTGATTGATAGAGCAAATGTGTTGTTTTCAAAAAGCTAGGTCAGTTTTACATACATATGTCGCCAGAGATGAAGCTGTAGAAGTTTTAGAACCGTCACTGTCGTTTTTATGTTTGAGAGTTTTGCAGAGTTTTCTAGAAAGGACCATTCCCAAACTAACTCAAGTGGGCAACTGACACTGCATCAGCAAGATTAGATGAGTGGTTGGAGCGGGAACCGACGAGGTTTCTCAAGCAAGCGGTAGCCCTTTGTGCCGTTTGTCGAGGTAGCCGAGAGCGTGTGTGGTGGAGCCGTGGTCGAGATAGCCGTGTGAAGTATGTTGCGATCGATGTCGAGTCGGGGTGGGGGTGGCCGGTGTTGAGGAAGTCTCAGTGGAGCCGCGGGCGCAAGGAAGCGCCGAGTCAGTCATGGGTGCGAGTAGTGGTGCGCCGAGAAGAAGATGTCGTTGACGACTCATCGTGCCGGGGTTGCCAAACCCGGGGACACATCGTGGACGAAGGCACGCATCGGTGTTGCCAGCATCGGGCATGCGTAGACGGACGAAGATGAAGTTGACGAAGCGCCGCACCAGGCTTGCCAGGCCCGTGGACACGTCGTGGACGAAGGCACGCATCGTTGTTGCCAACACCGGTCATGTGTAGACTGGGTCCTGCACAAGCTGTACGCCATGTCGGAGAAGTCGGAGAGGCTAGCAGAGAAGGACTCGACGATGATGGCGGCGCCAATCGGCGCGAGGCCGATGTCGTGCGCGATTGTGGGAGTAGATGAAGTGGTCGGGGTAGATGACGTCGACGATGGCGACGCGCTGGTGCTGGATGAAGACGAAGCAGGTGGACGGGCGACGGTGGCGGCTGCGAGGGTAGCGGCGACGACGACCAAAGAAGAGCGGCGACGGCGACCTGATGGCAGCGGCGGCGGCTAGGTTAGGAGCGTGACGAAGATGCTCGAAGTAGGCGAGGAACCCGAGAACGTGACGAAGACTGGCGTGGACGGTGGCGTTCCCGCGCCAAGGGATGCGGCGTGTCGCATACCACGGGAAGTCGACGCACGGGGACGGCGGAGTGGACCGCGGGCCGCCGTGCTACGGCCAAAAGGGGGGGGATGCGGCGGCAGCAGTCTGGTAAGGGCGATGTCGGGAAGACCTCGGGGCGGCGGCGGGGACCGCGGGTCGTGGCGCTACGGCCTGACAGGGCGATGCAGCGGCGGAGCCCGGGTCAGTGTAGCCACAGGGACGACCTCGGGAGATCGCAGAGACCGCGTGCCACGCTCGCTACGACCCGATGGGGCGACGCAGTGGCAGCACGCAGGTCGATGCAGCTGCAAGGAGAACCACAGGATGGCAGCGCTGCAGCCCGATGCTCGATCGGTGAAGGACGTGTTGAACTCGGGGACGATCTTCATGGGACTTGTGGAGGCGCGCGCAACCGACAGGCCAGGTCGATCGCGTGGCGTATATGAGGCGGATCACGGCGGCGAGCGGGTGATCAAGCCGATCGTGCAGGAGGTAGGGGACGTCGCTTGAAGAAGGTGGGGTGGCGGCGGAGTCCAAAATGCGGCCGACGATGACGGACGACGTAGGATGACGTGCGGAAAAGCGCGTCACCGCCGGCACCCACGATGCTAAAACAACGCCGGCGCCCGGGCAGCGAGGCTCGAGCGACCAAGTAGCAGCGGCGCCCGAGCTGAGCCAACCGACGAGCTTGACGCAGCCGGGGATGAGGTCGGCGAGGCAGATCGCAGGGCCGCCGTGCATACGCGGCGGAGGCGGGTGGCGTGGATCGATGGGTGGGCCGGCGCGAGCGGTGGCTATGATGGGTAGCCGTATAGCGCGAGGCCATAGGGTCGGGGCGATGCAGGAGTCCCGGTCGGAGCATGGCGGAGACGGCCGACGCAGGGCGATGGGTAGGCCGACGCGCGGATGGCGGTTGGCCCTGACGGGTCGCCTCGGCGCACATGACCGCTGGGTCGGAAGAGAGGCCGCGTGGTTGCGCCGGGGTCGAAGTAGAGGCGTGGGGGGAAGGGAGGGTCGACGACGGCGGCGGATTGTTGGGAAACATAGTAATTTCAAAATTTTCCTACGCACACACAGGATCATGGTGATGCATAGTAACGAGAGGGGAGAGTGTGTCCACGTACCCTCGTAGACCGAAAGCGGAAGTGTTAGCACAACGCGGTTGATGTAGTCGTACGTCTTCACGATCCGATCGATCAAGTACCGAACGCACGGCACCTCCGAGTTCTTGCACACGTTCAGCTCGATGACGTCCCTCGAACTCCGATCCAGGCGAGCTTTGAGGGAGAGTTCTGTCAGCACGACGACGTGTTAACGATGATGATATTCTACCGACGCAGGGCTTCGCCTAAGCACCACTACGATATTATCGAGGTAGACTATGGTGGAGAGGGGCACCGCACACGGCTAAGAGATCCAAGGGATCAATTGTTGTGTCTCCATGGGGTGCCCCTGTTGGGGAACGTAGCAGAAATTCAAAAATTTCCTATGAGTCACCAAGATCTATCTATGGAGAAACCAACAACAAAAGAGAGGGGAGTGCATCTACATACCCTTGTAGATCGCTAAGCGGAAGCGTTCAAGAGAACGGGGTTGAAGGAGTCGTACTCATCGTGATCCAAATCACCGGAGATCCTAGTGCCGAACGGACGACACCTCCGCGTTCAACACATGTACAGCCCGGGGACGTCTCCTCCTTCTTGATCCAGCAAGGGGAGAGGAGAAGTTGAGGGAGAGCTCCGGCAGCACGACGACGTGGTGGTGGAGCTTGTAGTTCTTCGGCAGGGCTTCGCCAAGCACTACTACTACGGAGGAGGTGTTGGGGAGGGAGAGGGCTGCGCCAGGGGCTTGGGTGAAGCTCCCATGCGCCTCCCCACTATATATAGGGGTGGAGGGGGCTGGTTTCTTGCCCTCCAAGTCCATTGGGGCGTTGGCAAAGGTGGGAGGAACGAAATCCCATCATTTCCTTCCCCACTGATTGTTATCCCCCCTTTTTAGGGATCTTGATCTTATCCCTTCGGGATATGATCTTATTCCTTCTAAGGGGGGTTCTTGGTGCGCCTTTACCAAGAGTGTGGGGCCTTTCCGCCACTACCCACGTTCATGTGGGTCCCCCCATTCTAGTGGGCACCACTCCGGAACCTTCTAGAACCTTCCCGGTACAATACCGAAAAATCACGAACATTTTTCGATGGCCAAAATAGGACTTCCCATATATAAATCTTTACCTTCGGACCATTCCGGAACTCCTTGTGACGTCCGGGATCTAATCTGGGACTCCGAACAACATTTGGTAACTGCACACCAATTCCCATAACAACTCTAGCGTCACCGAACCTTAAGTGTGTAGACCCTACGGGTTCGGGAATCATGCAGACATGACCGAGACAGCTCTCTGGCCAATAACCAACAGCGGGATCTGGATACCCATGTTGGCTCCCACATGTTCCATGATGATCTCATCGGATGAACCACGATGTCAAGGATTCAAGCAATCTCGTATACAATTCCCTTTGTCTAGCGGTATTGTACTTGCCCGAGATTCGATCGTCGGTATGCCGATACCTTGTTCAATCTCGTTACCGGCAAGTCTCTTTACTCGTTCCGTAACACGTCATCCCGTGATCAACCCCTTGGTCACATTGTGCACATTATGATGATGTCCTACCGAGTGGGCCCAGAGATACCTTTCCGTCAACCGGAGTGACAAATCACAGTCTCGATTCGTGCCAACCCAACAGACACTTTCGGAGATACCTGTAGTGCACGTTTATAGCCACCCAGTTACGTTGTGATGTTTGGTACACCCAAAGCATTCCTACGGTATCCGGGAGTTGCACAATCTCATGGTCTAAGGAAATGATACTTGACATTAGAAAAACTTTAGCATACGAACTACACGATCTTTGTGCTAGGCTTAGGATTGGGTCTTGTCCATCACATCATTCTCCTAATGATGTGATCTTGTTATCAACGACATCCAATGTCCATGGTCAGGAAACCGTAACCATCTATTGATCAACAAGCTAGTCATCTAGAAGGTTACTAGGGACTTGGTGTTTTCTATGTACCCACACATGTATCTGAGTTTCCTATCAATACAATTATAGCATGGATAATAAACGATTATCATGAACAAGGAAATATAATAATAATAACTAATTTATTATTGCCTCTAGGGCACATTTCCAACAGTCTCCCACTTGCACTAGAGTCAATAATCTAGTTCACATCGCCATGTGATTAACATTGACAGGTCACATCGCCATGTGACCAACATCCAAAGAGTTTACTAGTGTTATTAAACTAGTTCACATCACCATGTGATTAAGACTCAATGAGTTCTGGGGTTTGATCATGTTTTGCTTGTGAGAGAGGTTTTAGTCAACGGGTCTGCAACATTCAGATCCGTATGTATTTCACAATTCTCTATGTCATATTGTAAATGCTGCTTCCACGCTCCACTTGGAGCTATTCCAAATGGTTGCGCCACTATACGTATCCGGTTTGCTACTTAGAGTCATTCGGACAGGTGTTAAAGCTTGCATCGACGTAACCCTTTACGCCGAACTCTTTATCACCTCCATAATCGAGAAACATGTCCTTTATTTACTCCAAGGACAATTTTGACCGCTGTCCAATGATCCATTCCTGGATCATTCTTGTACCCCTTGACTGACTCATGGCAAGGCACACTTCCGGTGCAGTACACAGCATAGCATACTATAGAGCCTACGTCTGAAGCATAGGGGACGACCTTCGTCCTTTCTCTCTCTTCTGTCGTGGTCGTGCTTTAACTCTTAACTTCATACCTTACAACTCAGGCAAGAACTCCTTCTTTGACTGATCCATCTTGAACACCTTCAAGATCATGTCAAGGTATGTGCTCATTTGAAAGTACCATTTAGTGTTTTTTTGATCTATCTTCATAGATCTTGATGCTCAATGTTCAAGCAGCTTATTCCAAGTTTTCTATTGAAAAACACTTTTCAAATAACCCTATATGCTTTCCAGAAATTCTACATCATTTCTGATCAACAATATGTCAACAACATATACTCATCAGAAATTCTATAGTGCTCCCACTCACTTCTTTGGAAATACAAGTTTCTCATAAACTTTGTATAAACCCAAAATCTTTGATAATCTCATCAAAGCGTACATTCCAACTCCGAGATGCTTACTCCAGTCCTTAGAAGGATTGCTGGAGCTTTGCATATTTGTTAGCGTTCTTCAGGATTGACAAAACCTTCTGGTTGTATCACATACAACCTTTCCTCAAGGATATCGTCGAGGAAACAATGTTTTGACATCCTATCTGCAAGATTTCATAAATCATGCAGTAATTGCTAATATAATTCCAACAGACTCTTAGCATCGCTACGAGTGAGAAAGTCTCATCGTAGTCAACTCCTTGAACTTGTCGGAAAACATCTTAACGTCAAGTCGAGCTTTCTTAATGGCGATACTTACCATCATTGTCTGTCTTCCTTTTAAAATCCATCTGTACCCAACGGCCTTACGACCATCAAGTATTTCTTCCAAAGTCATGGATCCTCTCTCGGATTTTATGGTCTCGAGCCATTCGTCGGAATCCGGGCCCACCATTGCTTCTCCATAGCTCGTAGGTTCATTGTTGTCTAGCAACATGACCTCTAAGACAGGATTGCGTACCACTCTGAAGTAGTACGCGTCCTTGTCGACCTACGAGGTCCGGTAGTGACTTGATACGAAGCATCATGATCACTATCATCAGCTTCCACGTCAATTGGTGTAGGTGACACATGAACAACTTCCTGTGCCCTGCTACTCACTGGTTGAAGTGATGGTTCAATAACCTCATCAAGTCTCCACCATCCTCCCACTCAATTCTTTCAAGAAAAACTTTTCCTCGAGAAAGGACCCGTTTCTAGAAACAATTACTTTTGCTTTCGGATCTAAGATAGGAGGTATACCCAACTGTTTTGGGTGTCCTATGAATATGCATTTTTATCCGCTTTGGGTTCGAGCTCATCAACCTGAAACTTTTTCACATAAGCGTCGCAGCCCCAAACTTTTAAGAAACGACAACTTAGGTTTCTCCAAACCATAGTTCAAACGGTGTCGTCTCAACGGAATTACGTGGTGCCCTATTAAAGTGAGTGCGGTTGTCTCTAATGCCTAACCCATGAACGATAGTGGTCATTCGATAAGATACATCATGGTACGCGCTATATCCAATAGGGTGCAAATATGATGTTTGGACACACCATCACATTATGGTGTTCCAGGCGGTATTAATTGTGAAACAATTTCCATAATTTCTTAATTGCGTGCCAAAGCTCGTAACTCAGATACTCATCTCTATGATCATATCATAGATATTTTATCCTCTTGTCACGATGATCTTCAACTTCACTCTGAAATTACTTGAACCATTCAATAATTCAGACTTGTGTTTCATGAAATAAATATACTCAGTATCTACTTAAATCATCCATGAAGTAAGAACATAACGATATTCACTGCATGCCTTAGCACTCATTGGACTGCACACATCAAAACGTGTTACTTCCAACAAGTTGCTATCTTGTTCCATTTTACTGAAAATGAGGCTTTTCAGTCATCTTGCCCATGTGGTATGATTTGCATTTCTCAAGTGATTCAAAATCAAGTGAGTCCAAATGATCCATCTGCATGGAGTTTCTTCATGCGTATACGCCAATAGACATGGCTCGCATGTCTCAAACTTTTCAAAAACGAGTGAGTCCAAAGATCCATCAACATGGAACTTCTTCATGCGTTTTATACCAATATGACTTACATGGCAGTGCCATAAGTAAGTGGTACTATCATTACTATCTTATATCTTTTGGCATGAAAATGTGTATCACTATGATCGAGATTCAATGAACCATTATTTTAGGTGCAAGATCATTGAAGGTATTATTCAAATAAATAGAGTAACCATTATTCTCCTTACATGAATAACCGTATTGTGATAGACATAATCCAATCATGTCTATGCTCAATGCAAACACCAAATAACAATTATTTAGGTTTAACACCAATCTTGATGGTAGACAGAGCAGGCGATGCTTGATCACATCAACCTTGGAAACACTTCCAACACACATCGTCATCTCACCTTAAGCTAGTCTCCGTTTATTCCGTAGCTCTTTTATTTCGAGTTACTAACACTTAGCAACCGAACCGGTATCTAATACCCTGGTGCTACTAGGAGTACTAGTAAAGTACACATTAACATAATGTATATCCAATATACTTCTATCGACCTTGTCAGCCTTCTCATCTACCAAGTATCTAGGGTAATTCTGCTCCAGTGGCTGCTCCCCTCATTACAGAAGCACTTAGTCTCGGGTTTGGGTGCAACCTTGGGTTTCTTCACTGGAGCAGCAACTGATTTGCCGTTTCATGAAGTACCCCTTCTTGCCCTTGCCCTTCTTAAAACTAGTGGTTTCACTAACCATCAACAATTGACGCTCCTTCTTGATTTCTACATTCGCAGTGTCGAACATTGCGAATAGATCAAGGATCATTATATCTATCCCTATTATGTTATAGTTCATCACGAAGCTCTAGTAGCTTGGTGGCAATGTCTTTGGAGAAACATCACTATCTCATCAGGAAGATCAACTCCCACTCGATTCAAGTGATTGTTGTACTCAGACAATCTGAGCACAAGCTCAAGATTGAGCTTTTCTCCCTTATTATGCAGGCTAAGAAAATCATCGGAGGTCTTATACCTCTTGATGTGGGCACGAGCCTGAAATCCCAATTTCAGCCCTCGAAACATCTCATATGTTCAGCGACATTTCAAAAATGTCTTCGGTGCCTCAATTCTAAACCATTTAACATTACCAAACTATCATGTAGTCATCAAAACGTGTATGTCAGATGTTCGCAACATCCACAGACCACGTTCGAGGTCCAGCACACCGAGCGGTGCATTAAGGACATAAGCCTTCTACTGTCCGCATAATTGCTACTGTCAACTTTCAACTATATTTTCTCTAGGAACATATCTAAAACAGTAGAACTAAAGCGTGAGCTACGACATAATTTGCAAAAATATTTTGACTATGTTCAGGATAAACAAGTTCATCTTATGAACTCCCACTCAAATAGACATCCCTCTAGTCATCTAAGTGATTACATGATCCGAGTCAACTAGGTCGTGTCCGATCATCATGTGAGACGGACTAGTCATCATCGGTGAACATCTTCATGTTGATCGTATCTACTATACGACTCATGCTCGACCTTTCGGTCTCTTGTGTTCCGAGGCCATGTTTGTACATGCTAGGCTCGTCAAGTCAACCGAAGTGTTTCGCGTGTGTAAATCTGGCTTACACCCGTTGTATGTGAACGTTAAAATCTATCACACCCGATCATCACGTGGTGCTTCGAAACGACGAACTTTCGCAACGGTGCACAGTTAGGGGGAACACTTTCTTGAAATTTTAATGAGGGATCATCTTATTTACTACCGTCGTTCTAAGCAAATAAGATGCATAAACATGATAAACATCACATGCAATCAAGAAGTGACATGATATGGCCAATATCATTTTGCTCCTTTTGATCTCCATCTTCGGGGCTCCACGATCATCATCGTCACCGGCATGACACCATGATATCCATCATCATGATCTCCATCATCGTGTCTTCATGAAGTTGTCTCGCCAACTATTACTTCTACTACTATGGCTACCGGTTAGCAATAAAGTAAAGTAATTACATGGCGTTGTTCAATGACACGCAGGTCATACAATAAATTAAGACAACTCCTATGGCTCCTGCCGGTTGTCATACTCATCGACATGCAAGTCGTGATTCCTATTACAAGAACATGATCAATCTCATACATCACATATCATTCATCACATTCTTTTGGCCATATCACATCACATAGCATACCCTGCAAAAACAAGTTAGACGTCCTCTAATTGTTGTTTGCATGTTTTACGTGGCTGCTATGGGTTTCTAGCAAGAACGTTTCTTACCTACGCAAAAACCACAACGTGATATGTCAATTGCTATTTACCCTTCATAAGGACCCTTTTCATCGAATCCGATCCGACTAAAGTGGGAGAGACTGGCACCCGCTAGCCACCTTATGCAACAAGTGCATGTCAGTCGGTGGAACCTGTCTCACGTAAGTGTACGTGTAAGGTCGGTCCGGGCCGCTTCATCCCACAAAACCGTCGAAACAAGATTGGACTAGTAACGGTAAGCATATTGAACAAAATCAACGCCCACAACTACTTTGTGTTCTACTCGTGCAAAGAATCTACGCAATAGACCTAGCTCATGATGCCACTGTTGGGGAACGTAGCAGAAATTCAAAAATTTCCTACGAGTCACCAAGAACTATCTATGGAGAAACCAGCAACGAGAGAGAGGGGAGTGCATCTACATACCCTTGTAGATCGCTAAGCGGAAGCGTTCAAGAGAACGGGGTTGAAGGAGTCGTACTCATCGTGATCCAAATCACCGGAGATCCTAGTGCCGAACGGACGACACCTCCGTGTTCAACACACGTACAGCCCGGGGACGTCTCCTCCTTCTTGATCCAGCAAGGGGAGAGGAGAAGTTGAGGGAGAGCTCCGGCAGGGCTTCGCCAAGCACTACTACGAAGGAGGAGGTGTTGGGGAGGGAGAGGGCTGCGCCAGGGGCTTGGGTGAAGCTCCCATGCGCCTCCCCACTATATATAGGGGTGGAGGGGGCTGGTTTCTTGCCCTCCAAGTCCATTGGGGCGTTGGCAAAGGTGGGAGGAACGAAATCCCATCATTTCCTTCCCCACCGATTGTTATCCCCCCTTTTTAGGGATCTTGATCTTATCCCTTCGGGATATGATCTTATTCCTTCTAAGGGGGGATCTTGGTGTGCCTTTACCAAGGGTGTGGGGCCTTTCCCCCACTACCCACGTTCATGTGGGTGCCCCCCATTCTAGTGGGCCCCACTCCAGAACCTTCTAGAACCTTCCCGGTACAATACCAAAAAATCACGAACATTTTCCGATGGCCAAAATAGGACTTCCCATATATAAATCTTTACCTCCGGACCATTCCGGAACTCCTTGTGATGTCCGGGATCTAATCCGGGACTCCGAACAATATTCGGTAACTGCACACCAATTCCCATAACAACTCTAGCGTCACCGAACCTTAAGTGTGTAGACCCTACGGGTTCGGGAATCATGCAGACATGACCGAGACAGCTCTCTGGCCAATAATCAACAGCGGGATCTGGATACCCATGTTGGCTCCCACATGTTCCATGATGATCTCATCGGATGAACCACGATGTCAAGGATTCAAGCAATCCCGTATACAATTCCCTTTGTCTAGCGGTATTGTACTTGTCCGAGATTCGATCGTCGGTATGCCGATACCTTGTTCAATCTCGTTACCGGCAAGTCTCTTTACTCGTTCCGTAACACATCATCCCGTGATCAACCCCTTGGTCACATTGTGCACATTATGATGATTTCCTACCGAGTGGGCCCAGAGATACCTTTCCGTCAACCGGAGTGACAAATCCCAGTCTCGATTCGTGCCAACCCAACAGACACTTTTGGAGATACCTGTAGTGCACCTTTATAGCCACCCAGTTACGTTGTGACGTTTGGTACACCCAAAGCATTCCTATGGTATCCGGGAGTTGCACAATCTCATGGTCTAAGGAAATGATACTTGACATTAGAAAAGCTTTAGCATACGAACTACACGATCTTTGTGCTAGGCTTAGGATTGGGTCTTGTCCATCACATCATTCTCCTAATGATGTGATCCCGTTATCAACGACATCCAATGTCCATGGTCAGGAAACCATAACCATCTATTGATCAACAAGCTAGTCATCTAGAGGCTTACTAGGGACTTGGTGTTTTCTATGTACCCACACATGTATCTGAGTTTCCTATCAATACAATTATAGCATGGATAATAAACGATTATCATGAACAAGGAAATATAATAATAATAACTAATTTATTATTGCCTCTAGGGCACATTTCCAACAGCCCCCTCCCCGTATATAAAGGAGTAGAGGAGGGGAGGGCCGGCCCTCTCTTGGCCGCGCCATAGGGGAGTCCTACTCCCACCGGGAGTAGGATTTCAAAATAAATTTCAATTATGTTAGAATTCATTAATATTACACATAATCTGAAATCTCATAATCCGAAATAATTTCCAAAATGTACAAAATTTCTGAAATTTTGCCTATTTTGCACCATTGCTCCCTAATGAGGTCGATTAGCGGCCGCCTCTACCATCACTTGACCCCGCGACCGAGCCGAGCTGCTGCTCCTTCAGAGCTTTTTTGCTTTCGGACGGCGCGACGATGGTAGAGGCGTCGAGAAGACCGCCCCAAGGCCATTCCTAGACGACATGGCGACCACCTTGGCCCCGATGAGCAGCCGACCAGATTTCTCTTTCCTTGCGCACTAGTTGTTCGACCAAAAGCCTCAAAGGAAAAAAAATCAGTTTTTCGTTCTTTTTGTTGCGATATGCGAGTAGATTGTAATGAAAAGTATTGAGTTGTAGATGAGTTAATTCGGATCCTCTCTGTGAGATGATGCCTCCTCCGAAGAAGAATATGAGATGGACGAAGACGAAGGCACTGCTTTGATCATGATAATGTACATGCATAAGAGATCTCATCGAAGAGTTGTGGACATAGAATGAGCAACAAACAACTAACTTCATCTCTATGTTTTATGTCATGTGTAATGAACAGACGACACTCCACGCAAGATGCATGCACGATTCACAATCAGATGGATGTGGAGCACTTTATGCTACGACTGAATGGCTGGATGTGGAGCGTCGTTCATGCATTGTTATAAAAACGTGGTGTGCATAGCAGCTCTCATTGCTATATACTCCCTCCGTTCCTTTATATAAGGTGTATTTGTTTTTTGATGAAATTTCAGAATGTAAGGTGCATTTATTCTAATTCCTTATAATTCCCTTGTTAGACCTCCAAAAAAAGGAAGAGTATCTCTCTCTTGATTGTCTGTATCTCTTCTTGTAGCAAAAGAATGAAAGTATCTTTCTGTGGATTGCATGTATCTCATACTTTCCTCGACTAATTGATTTACTTGCCACTAAAAAATGAAATTGCCAAGGATAATTTCATACTAACATGTTTATAATTTCGTGTCTTGTTTACCATGCCGAAAATAATACACCTTACATAAAGGAACGGAGGGTGTATTACCCATGACGAGCAGTATGAGTGCATCATTGACACACGCCTAGATGTCTGCTCACAAGAAATGGACGCAAGCCGACTAACCAAACACGACTAACGTTTTGACATCTTCGTAACCTGACACGACACACAACAACAAGCAATTAGTGTGTCTTGACAAAGAAAACGGACTCGCTTATCGGCTAGTCAGTTCCAGAAGATGTGCTGACGTCTGTCAACAATGCAAACCGTCCTGTGATTGGATGGTTAGATGGACACACTATTAAGGAAAACCTTATACACAGAAGCTTACTAGTAGCGCTTTTTAAAAGGCAACGCTGCTACTAGATATTAGTAGCGCTCGACAGAAGCAAGCGCTGCTACTGTGATCTTACCAGTAGCGCTCTCGTTACAAAAGACGCTACTACTATAACTGTCAGACCGTTGGCGGCAGCCCAGGCATACTAGTAGGGCTCGTTTGCAAAAAAGCACTACTGCTATTGCTAAATTGACCAAAAGTTTAGTCCCACCTCGCTCCGCATACATAATATTTACCAGCTTAAATATGGTGCTTCCCAAACTATCACAACCAATTGGTCTTCATTGAACTCCATGTGTAGGATCTATGGCAATATGAATCCTCGCCTGTACCTATACACGCGAGGATTTATACTGACAATTTAGATTCTACAAAAAAATCAATGATGACCAATGCATTTTTAATTTGATGCCTGTTTTACATGCTAATGATCGTAGCCTTAGTAGTAGCGCTGCTTTTGAAAAAAACGCTACTGCTAATGATTATAGCAGTCGCGCTTTTTACTTGCCAACGCTACTACTATGGGTATCTTATCTTATCCGCGCGTGCGGCCTCACTCTCCCCTCACACTCTCATCGCTCGCCCACTCCGGCCGCCGCGCACCGTCGCCCACTCGCCCACCTTTTCGCCCTCATCTCCCCTCCCTCTCGCCGCCCTCCTCCTCTCCCCTCCGATCACGTCGCCCCACCTCCATCCTCCGCCCCTCCTCCGTCCTTCTCCTTCCTCCTTCCTCCCCCGTCGGCCTCCTCCCCCACCGGCCGACCTCACACGCCGGCCCACATCCCCAGCTGCCCCCCCCCCCGCTCGGTCGTCCTCCACCGAGAGGTACTCCTCCTCCCTCCTCCCTCCTCCTCCCTAGTTAATTTTGAACTCTAGCTAGTTGAAAATTTTAGGTTAGATCTTAGAATAATGTAGTAGGTTATGATCTTAGGTGTTTAATTTTAGGATAATGTAGTATAAACCCTAGCTAGTTATGATCGAACCATGTTCAAAATGTAGGTTTTTAATTAGGTGTACTTAATATAATTTAGGTATTTTAGGTGTTTAATCTTAGAATAATGTAGTATGAACCCTAGTTATGATCGAACCATGTTCAACATGTCAAATTTGTTGTTATTTTTTAGTTAAAACATTTATTCCCGGATCGACGTTGACGATGCCTATCCCGCACCCTCGTCGTCGACTCGATGGAGGACACCTGCTTGATCAGAGGGGCCATGTCCGGGACTGGGCTCCGCCGGGCTGGTACTGGGAGGTGCTACGTTCTGGGCGGCGCAGCTTGGTGAGGACCCGTCGTTGACCCGAGCCTTCTTTGGTGGCGGTCACGTGGGCCAATTACAATGCGGAGGCTTGAGGACCCCGTGGAGGTGGTACGTCACCGTGTCAGCGAGGAGGACGAGCACGTCCGTCGCTATATGGTTGCGTTGGAGGGAAGGTTCTCCAATACCTGACAGGTTCTTCAGGGATCTCACTGGAGCTATGATCCTGTGATGGTTCCTTCTCTTTGGGTGTCCACCTCCCATGCCGATACCCGTCGTTCACTAGGGTTTTAGCTATATTAGTGATGTTATATGTATGATACTATTCGAGATGTATTAGTGATAATATTCAACGATATATGGACGAAAGAGATGATTTAGTTTTGCTTATTGAATGCATGCTAATTTGAATACTTATTTATTTTACGATTTGGTTTTGCTTACTGAATGCTCAAATTGGAAAACTACTCCTACTTTGAATGCCCAACTGGCCGGCCATGTTTGCAGGTTACACCTCCGAGTGGCCTATGCTTTGCCGGAGTGTTGATTAATTTTCGTTCCAGCAAATTTCAGGCGCTCGATATGTCCTTTTTTAGCAAAGTTCATGCCGGATTTTCCCATGAATTCTGGCATGACTTGTGCTAGAATGTATAGGAAATATAGAGTGGCCTGGATTTTCTAGAAAGATAATTAAATGACATATCAGGTTGACTTTAATTCTGTCGAGGCCCCATACATGACAATCAAAAAATAAGTGAGGGAGTGTGTCCACCATATGTGAGAGAAGAATAATGCCGACTGTTGTCGTGGGGGTCGCTTCTCCTTCATTCCCGTGTGCTAGACATTTTTGTTTAATGCACTCGGGGATGAAGGGAGGAGCGACCATCACCAATGGTCGAATATATACACCATGTGAGCTGAGAGTTTTCAAAAAAAGACTCGATGGACTGATAGTCAACCCGTGCTGATAATAATGATCTAATTTAGTT
Organism: Triticum aestivum; assembly: GCF_018294505.1. Classification (NCBI taxonomy): domain Eukaryota; kingdom Viridiplantae; phylum Streptophyta; class Magnoliopsida; order Poales; family Poaceae; genus Triticum; species Triticum aestivum. Next base: position 544,816,124 of record NC_057807.1, read on the forward strand.
TTTATAGTACATATATTGAATTGTACAAGTTTAATATTTGAATTATGAACCTCTACTTCCTCTACTCCCGAGTAGTTGCCTTCGACTGATTTTCAATGTTTCAAATATGAACATATATAGGAAATGTCTGACGACGAAAGAAAATTTGGTATGTGTGAATACTGTGAAGACGAGCACGACATGTGCGGCAGGCCTTACCTAGTTGGTGGTAGGCGCTTCAGCTCGTGCTGGATGAGAACTTCGAAGTGGATACAGTAAGTCACAACGACAAGTCTTTTTTCGTAATTAAGCATGACTTCTGCTACTTTTGCTTTTTTTGCTTCAACTTATAATTTTAATTTTTTACAATTCTACTAGTGTATCCCTTGTCATGCAAGAATCTTTGTTTTGGATAAGATTGGTTTTAGTATTATGGAAAGTATGGAGGTAAAGAAAGTTCACTTGAGGACCGAGCATGGTTATACTTTTGCCGCAAAATTATACAATGCAGACACCTACTCCTGTGTTGAATGCAAAAATTGGGGAGCACTATGCAAGGCTTATGCATTTGAGCCTAATATGATTGTCACCTTTGATATTCGTCCGGAAGATGAATTTGAAGGTAATATAGACATCTGGGTCGATGTGCAGATGCCTCCAGTCCTACCATTATGTGAGTTTCTCAACCATATTTATGTCTTGGATATTGTTTATTCAAAAATAGTTAACAACTAATTTCTATTGACAACTTATTTTCATTCAAGCAAACCTGTCCGACACTTGGTAGACATGACCTACTATTGTCCCGGGGTTGAACTAAACTGCGAGGAGATAAGTCATTATGTTTTATGGCTTGAGGATCTTCATACTGTGAAGACAAATTATTTTCCTGGATTTGAAAATCTTAGTACTGAAAGCGTGCGACCAATAGTGTTCGTACTGAACTACAGTCACATCTATTTAGGAAAGATGGTAAGATGTTTACTATTTTTCCTCTGCGCATCTTTTGCATACATTATTTTTTAAGCTAAACTTCATTGCTAAGTATGTTACTACGATGTTCTTCAACAGGGACTTCCGATGATAGTTGTGCCTCAGTGGATCGAGGCTAAAGGTCTCATCTCCATGGTTAGCATACGGCCAAGACATCCTATAATGCACATCAGTGCATTCAGGATTTATAAAAGAGAGCAAGTGTTAATAGTCAAAGACTGGTGTCGGTGTCAAAACCGACGGATCTCGGGTAGGGGGTCTCAAACTGTGCGTCTAAGGCTAATGGTAACATGAGACTAGGGAGACAGTGTTTACCCAGGTTCGGGCCCTCTCGATGGAGGTAATACCCTACTTCCTGCTTGATTGATCTTGATGATATGAGTATTACAAGAGTTGATCTACCACGAGATCGTAGAGGCTAAACCCTAGAAGCTAGCCTATGATTATGATTGTCCTTCCCCTACGGACTAAACCCTCCGGTTTATATAGACACTGGAGGGGGCTAGGGTTACACAGAGCCGGTTACAGAGAAGGAGATCTAATATCCGAATCGCCAAGCTTGCCTTCCACGCAAAGGAGAGTCCCATCCGGACACGGGACAAAGTCTTCAATCTTGTACCTTCATAGTCCAACAGTCCGACCAAAGTATATAGTTCGGCTGTCCGGATACCCCCTTATCCAGAACTCCCTCAGTAGCCCCTGAACCAGGCTTCAATGACGATGAGTCTGGCGTGCAGATTGTGTTCGGCATTGCAAGGCGGGTTCCATCACCAAATACTCCAAAGTAATTTTCGAACACTTAAGTCGTGTCCGGCTCTGCAAGACAAATTTCACATACCACCGTAGAAAGAACAATAATCCACAAATCCAATCTGCTAACAACTCTTCGTAGCGTGACATCAGGCCACGACCCGGTCATTATTCGGACTGTTTTTCACAACCAGCTACCGCACATATTGCGAGGCGGTTTCCTTGGCACGTCTTTCGAAGCAGAGATCGTGTCCCCTTATCACGGGATCCTCATCAATACGGGTGCGGGTAACCCCACCATGCCTGTTGGCATGACTCTGTGTTTTTAGGCAAGTCCCAAACGGTTATGCTAGGGACGCTTCATATTCTCCCCCTTTATAGAGGGGTCGAGGCCTATCCCTTTCTTACCACGCTTGCGCCCTTCCGCATCTCGAGTTACAACACTCGAAGCTCAAGCTTAGGTACTTCGGATCTTCAATCATGTCCGGATCCAACCTTCAAGGTCGGTGGATGGCAGAGGGGGACATTGCGAAGCTCAGGGAGGCCAGATATTTGACCGCCGACGTCAAGCACAGGCTTCCTGCCCCTGGGTAGGTCATCCCTACTCCCGAACCCAATGAGAGTGTTGTATTCGTTTCTCACTTCCTCCGAGGCTTAGGTTTCACCCTAGATCCCTTCGTGAGAGGGCTCATGTTCTATTACGGGCTAGATTTTCACGATCTAGCTCCATATTCCATCCTTCGTATCTCGTCGTTTATCGCCGTGTGTGAAGCCTTCCTCCACATGACCCCACACTTCGGCTTATGGCTCAAGACCTTCAATGTGAAGCCGAAGGTGATCGAGGGGGGACATGCGGAGTGCAGAGGCACTACGATAAGCAGAAACGCCGATGCTCCATGGCCAAAAGGTTCCTTCCCAGAGGTGTCCAATCTGTGGCAACGGAGGTGGTTCTACGTCACAGCTCCCCGAGGCACAAAGTGGGTGGCTGCCCCCGTCGTCCGCCCGGGCCCTCCGCCTCAACTGGCGTCGTGGGCCAACGTGGGACTGGACTGGGGGTCTGTTAATGATGTACCGACATTGCAGAGTTGTATTCAGGAGCTTCTTGAGAGGGATATCGATCTTGTCAGAATCATTCAGGTAATGCTAGTTCGGCAGGCCCTGCCGTGCAAACGTTGGCCTCTTCGGATGTGGGAGTTTAATCCAGAAGGTCCACGAACCATTCCGCACTTCTTTGGCATGACGCTCGAAGGGATGTATAAGTTATTCTTCGGACCACAAGTAAGGTGTCCGGACACCACCGAGGATGCGGGCCTGAGCTGCAACCGCCCAGATACCCAAGTAAGTAACCCTGTAACCGAACACTTCATTTATGTTTAATGCAACATTATTCTGAAAACTTGTCCGCCGTCAGGATTGGCTCAGCAAGGCGGAGAGGATTATGTGTCCGGCCCCACTTTCCGAAGGCTCGCCTAGTCCTGCAATAGCCAGGATGCTTAGATGTGTGCTAAGCCAAGTGCCTTCGGGGAAAGGGGAAGAGAGAAATAGAGAAGCCGAGCTCCACACATTGCACATCCAAACTGGGGGAATTACCGTCTCTACGAAGGAGGATAATCGGGGAGGTGAATCCAAGGTTTCCTCCCCCCGCGGGAAGAAAAGGGCCGCCTCCGAAGACTTGGAGACGGAGGTGCCTAAGCAAGGGAAGAATGCTTCATCAGGGGGCCCTGCCCCAAATGGCGTCCTTACCGCACCATGCCCGCAAACGGGCCAGCCCTCCACCGAGCTATAAGTTAATCGTAACTAAAAAGCTATTGCTTTTTTCCTCCGAGAACAATATCCAGGATCTATCTTTTGCAGTCCGGCTAGTAGCTCGTGTGAACATAGTTGGTCTTCGGGGGATCTTCTTCCGGAGATGATGGAGAGTGAAACCCCACCCGCCTCTCCACCCCATGGGGCGGGCGACCCTGAGGTGTCGTCACGGAGGAGTCCAGATCCGTCGAGGCCGGAAGCTAACACTTCGTCCACTCCGAGCCCGGCGTGTTTGGCTCCCATGGAGGGCAGTGAGAAGGGTCCGGGACAGTCCGGCGCCCGGCCGAACATACTGACGGGCCTCCTGGAGCAAGCTGCTCTCTCGGAGGATCACCGTACGTTAATGGGTACGGTGTTGGAGAAGATCTCATCCGCCACAAGCGGGTTAAATGAAGCTTTTGGAAGCCTGCTCAAAGGCTTTGAGGTACGCAACGAAATACATAATTTTTGGTTGTACCGCACATGCTAGGTGTGCTCCTTATAGATAGTAGCCCCTGAGACTCTGGTTGCCAGCCCTAGGTGGCAAACGGAGGATCACACTTTCAGGTAATGATCGTACTGCATTCATGCGCAAGTGCTTAAGGGTCCGATGGTAGACCAGACTGCTGAATTCGCCGAACTGAGGCGACAAATTGATGTGGTATCACGCTTGTAAACAAGTGGCTTGACGAGTCACAGAGTATGCGCTCGTTTTTTCCTTGTTTGTTTAGGAAATATTAAGAGGATTGTAATGTTAATATGGTATGATTTGGCTGCAGGCGGAGCTGCTGCCATTGAGGCCCTGAGGGCAGAACTTGCCCTAGCCAAGGAACAAGCCCAGGCTAGCAATGCGGCTGCCCTAAAGGCGTCCGAAGATTTGAGAGCCGATCAGGCTGATCATCGCCGAAGCAAAGAAAAGATAGCCGAGATGGCTGTGGAGCTGAGGGACGCCACCGGCCGGTATGAGCTTCTCGAGAAGGAGAATCAGGCAAAGTCGGCTGACCTGAAGAAGGCCCTGGATGCGGCTAAGGAAACACGCTCTGAAATTAGAGCTGCGTGGGAGGAGCTTCGACAGGCCAGAGATATCGCGGTTGGAAGCCCCTATTTATTGCGGATGAAGTTTGGAGACCCAAAGTACGCTCTTCTGGATCAACTTTTGAGCGCTGCAGACGCGTATGCAGATCTGGCAAAAAGTGCGGCTGATGCGACCAAGTTCTTCAAGGATCAAAAAGATAATGACATAGAAAGGCTGTTCTGGTCGCAATTCCATGCTCCGACGCGCCCGTTGCCATTGAGTGAGAGAACGACCACTATGGCCGAGCTCCATAGGTTGTCCGATCTTGCAATGAGGTCTGTTATAGACCATCTATGGCTAAAGGGACCAAGGCCGTGCAGTTATTTTGGTTTAGTGCAACAATTCCTTGGCGCTGTATCGAGAATCGATGCCATGAGGAGGTCAGCATGCATAGAGGGTGCGCGGATGGCTCTTGCCCAGGTTAACATTTTGGGCGGATATGGAGGCCACCATCATTGCAACCCAGAGTCCGGCAGGAAGCCAGGACCCAGCCGAGAACTATTTTGAGCAGGTCATAGAAGGTGCCCGTATGATAGAGTCTTAGTGCTCGAAGAGTGTCATGTTCGAGTGACAAGTTGTTTAATTGTAAAAACAATTCTGTGTTAATTATAACGGCTGTGTTTGTACTTCCGCCAGAAAGTTTTATAGTGCCTCCCGTGCGGCCGTTTATGTATGTATATAACCTGAAAGTTAACAGTCGTTGGCTTCAGCCCCCATGCATATAATGTGGGGGTGTTCGAGAAAATGTGCGTAATCACACTTAATCCAACGTCTTGGTCCATTAAGGAGGTGATCACACGTCGAACTAGGCAACCGGACTATATAGCTGTAACACTTTCACTTAGCCATAGGAGTTTGACGATGGGGCTACTATGTAGCCCCTAGTACCTCCGCGTTCATCCGGATAGGGGCGCGTGTGTACATGACCAGGAAACGGTCCTTCGTTAATGCGGAGGAATCCTAAAGATCCCGATGAGTCCTTGAATGGTTGACCAGTCTCTTGCTATATCATGACAGTCAGTTTTCGGCTTTCTCTACTGAGGTGCTCATCCAGAATAACCAGGGCACAATCGCAGTAGTTCTCCTTTGGCCGCCTTAGCTGATAGAACGGAACATAAGGCCGCAAACCCAGGAGCCGGGCAAACCCAACATTTGACCAAAGACATGATTAGGAGCTGATGCATATAAAGCCAAACTCGCGACACCGAACACTCCCGAAGGTATTCGGACTTTATAACATATACTGGGTTGAGCAACGCCCTCGATTATGAACCCTGTATTTCTAGGTACGGGCATTGATCTGTCGTGGCGAAATGCCTATAACGCCAGTATCCCCTGTGGGTGTATTGAATACCCATGGGAAGTCAAGCAACAAGAGACAGTAAAGAAGGTCTACACAGGGGCTTAATCTAAAGAGAAACCTTTGAGCGGGGCCCTGCTGCACGTCTGCGCCTTTGTCTCTGTTGTGCCGTATCCTGGAAGGGTGTCGCACGAATAGTGTCTGCAAAAATGAAAACTCATGTAAAAGAGTAAGCGTGCGAAAGGTTGTTTATTCTCAATGAATGTTAAAAATGTGAGATATTGGCATATTAATAAGGTCACGCCGAATTGTGGGCCTTATTACATGTTTGCAGCCCTTGGTACCATCTATGGGGGTGTATGTATAGCACCCAGCTCAGGTTTATCCGAGCTGTTACTAATGGTGGTGCACCAGACTCATCTAGCCGTGTCCGTGGTCTTAACGACCGATCATGCGCTCTACTGGGAGAGGCCGCTTAGTGTCCGGCTGCAAGAGCCGCCACATACTCTTCCACATGTGAGGAGTGCTCCGTGTTTCTGCTAACAGTGATGATGCCATGTGGACCGGGCATCTTAAGTTTAAGGTAGGTGTAGTTTTGTACAACGTTGAAGCGAGCGAAGGCCGTTCTTCCAAGCAATGCATGATAACCGTTGCTGAAGGGAGCAATGTCGAAGAGTAATTCTTCGCATCTGGAGTTGTCGGGAGAACCGAATGTCATCTCTAACACGAGGGAGCCCCTGCAGCGGGTCTCAATGCCTGGTATCACTCCTTTAAAGGTGGTGTTACTTTGGCTGATTCTCGATGGGTCTATCCCCATTTTGCGGGCGTGTCCTGATATATCAAATTGAGACTACTGCCGCCGTTCATTAGGACTTGAGTGAGATGGTATCCATCAACTATTGGGTCGAGCACCAAGGCAGCCGATCCTCCATGCCGAATACTGGTCGGGTAGTCCCTGTGATCAAAGGTGCTTGGGCAGGCTGACCAAGGGTTGAATTTGGGGGCAACGGGCTCTACAACGTATACGTCTCTGAGCGCGCGTCTGCGCCTTCTCTTTGGTATGTGAGTCGCGTAGATCATGTTTACTATTTTGACTTCTGGTGGGAATTTTTTTCTGTCCCCCAGTGTTCGGCTGGCGAGGCTCATCCTCGTCTTCGCTTGGCATATCCCTTCCCTTGTGTTCGGCATTTAACTTGCCGGCCTGCTTGAAGACCCAGCATTCTCTGTGAGTATGATTTGCAGGTTTTTCGGTGGTGCCATGGATTTGGCACAATCTGTCCAGGACTTTATTCAGGTCGGACGATCCCTCTTTGCTGCCTTTAAATGGCTTCTTGCTTTGACCAGGTTGCGAGCCCCTGAATCCGGCGTTGACCGCCGTGTTGTCCGGACTGTCTTCATTGTTTCGACGCTTGTTCTTATTGCGCCGTGGCTTTCCGTTGCCATCCCTAATTTCAGATGTGCCTGGGTCACTGGTGCCTCTACGGGCCAACCAGCTGTCCTCGCCCGCACAAAAGCGGGTCATGAGGCTTGTTAAGTCCGCCATTGTCCTCGGCTTTTCTTGTCCGAGGTGTCTGGCCAGCCACTCGTTCCGGATACTGTGCTTGAAGGCCGCGAGGGCTTCGGCATCCAGACAGTCAACAATTTGATTCTTCTTAGTGAGAAATCTGTTCCAAAGCTTGCGGGATGACTCTCCGGGTTGTTGTATTATGTGACTTAAATGTCTGCGTCCGGAGGTCGGACATAGGTCCCTTGAAAATTGGCCCTGAAAGCGTTCTCAAGTTCCTCCCAACTTCCAATTGAATTTTTGGGGAGGCTTTTCAACCAGTGCCGAGCTGGCCCTTTTAACTTGAGGGGAAGGTATTTGATGGCGTGGAGGTCATCCCCACGAGCCATGTGGATATGAAGGATAAAGTCCTCAATCCAGACTCCAGGGTCTATCGTTCCGTCGTATGCCTCTATGTTCACGGGTTTGAATCCCTGTGGAAATTTGTGATCCAGCACCTCATCGGTGAAGCACAGAGGGTGCACATCCCCTCTCTATCTGGACATGTCATGGTAGGCTGTCGACTGTTGTTGTGTCCGGTGTTGATTCCGAACTGTTACTTGATCAGATTGATCGTTTTGGTGACCATGATCCCGTGTCGGAGCATGTCCTCTTGATCCATATATGGACCTGGTCGCGCTGACCTTTTTGTCCAGGAGCTCATGTAAATCCTGTGCAGCGTCAGTGGCTGCTCTATCGCGGCCATGAAGTGGTTGGTCCGGCCGATTGGCCGTATTGTTCTTCGGCGGAATGGGATCTACGGCCTCATCTTCGAATTCGGGCAGCAGCTTGCGTTTTGGGTAGCTCTTTGTGTGGCGTTCGTCGCCATATTTTCCTTCAGTGTCTAGCACCTTATTCCATCTGCGGTTGAGCGTATCCTGCGCGGCCTTAAGCCTTTGCTTCTGTTTTTTAGGCTCCTCGTCGTGGCCATAAGCCTTCTGCGGAGGTTATGTTGTTCCAAACGTTTTTTCCGGGATGATGAATGCATCATCGACCGGACTGTCCTCCTCTTCGGAGGCAGTTTGATGAGTTCGGCCCTCGGGATCATTGTGATCGGCCGTCTGTTCCGGGCTGTGTTCAGCGTGGCCTGGCTCATCTTGCTCCATCGCCAAGTCCATATTGTTGCCTTTGGAGTCGGTCGGAGTGTCAATTTTCCTTGCGCTGTTATCGCTATTTTTACTGTGACTGGAGTTAGAGCAGCGCCTGTGCCATCGTTTTGGCTTTTGTCCGGGGGGTTTATCCTCCATTGTGTCATTTTTGTCACCGTTGTCTTCCTTAGGCGTGTCCACCATGTAGATGTCATATGATGAAGTGGCGGTCCAGTGCCCCATGGGCGGTGGTTCCAGATCGTCCCCTGCATCGACGTCCATACCGTCGATGTCGTTGGAGTCGAAATCAAGCATGTCTGTTAGGTCATCGATAGTGGCTATGAAGTGGGTGGTGGGTGGGAGGCGATTTTCTTCGTCGTCCGTATCCCACTTGGGCCGGACATAGTTCGACCAAGAGTCTCCTGACAAAGAGAGAGACCTTAAAGAGTTTAGCACGTCGCCGAAGGGCGAGCGCTGAAAAATATCCGCGGCAGTGAACTCCATAATTCGAGTCCAATCAGCTTCGATGGGTATGGATGCGCGCGGCCCAGGACCCGCGGCCGGAAACGAGTCCGGGGGTCCGGTGACACAGATTTCCTTAGAGGTGGAGTCTGTGTCTGGCTCCAACACCGATGGGTGTGCGGCCTCCGTGGCGGGGTCCATCCACCTGTCCTTGGATGACGCGATCTGCCCCGGATTTAGGTCCGGAGCTGTTGCAGGTGCGATATCCCGAATACTGTCCGACAGCAGATCTAAGTGTGCTCGTCGCGAGCGTTCGGCGTTCCCGACGTAGGCCCGAATCCGTTGAAGATCAAGTACCTGCGGATGTCGGCCGTGTAATTCAAGTTTCCGAACTTGACCTGATGGCCAGGGGCGTAGCTGTCGATCTGCTCCAGATGGCCAAGCGAATTGGCCCGCAGTGCGAAGCTGCCGAACACGAAGATCTGTCCGGGGAGAAAAGCCTCACCCTGGACCACATCGTTGTTGAAGATTGAAGGAGCCATTGAGCCTTATAGCGACGACACAGAGGAACTCTCAATGAAAGCACCAATGTCGGTGTCAAAACCAGCGGATCTCGGGTAGGGGGTCCCGAACTGTGCGTCTAAGGCTAATGGTAATAGGAGACTAGGGACACGGTGTTTACCCAGGTTCGGCCCTCTCGACGGAGGTAATACCCTACTTCCTGCTTGATTGATCTTGATGATATGAGTATTACAAGAGTTGATCTACCACGAGATCATAGAGGCTAAACCCTAGAAGCTAGCCTATGATTATGATTGTCCTTCCCATATGGACTAAACCCTCCAGTTTATTTAGACACCGGAGGGGGCTAGGGTTACACAGAGTCGGTTACAGAGAAGGAGATCTAATATCCGAATCGTCAAGCTTGCCTTCCACGCAAAGGAGAGTCACATCTGGACACGGGACGAAGTCTTCAATCTTGTACCTTCATAGTCCAACAGTCCGGCCAAAGTATATAGTCCGGCTGTCCGGATACCCCCTTATCAAGGACTCCTTCAACTGGAACAAAATTGTGAATGATCGCTGAGAAGTACTAGGGGGTAGCAATCAGAAGCGCAGCCCACAAGTAGGAGACAGATTCATCTGCATTCCAATATGATGAAGCAGGAGTGTTACACATGTTCTATGCTATTTTACCTGAGAGAGAGCAGCATGAGTGATTAGTTGGCTAGAATGAGTTTGAAGATGATGATGTGCTACACTATGACTATGATGATTAAATAGTTAGTGTTGGTGATAATGACTATGATGATTATTATTAGCTAGTGTTGGTGGTGATTAGATAGCTACTGTACGTAGTGTTGGTGGTGTTTAGCTAGCTAAATGAGTTTGAAGATAATGATGTGCTACACTATGACTATGACCGATGGTAATGACTATGATGATGATTAGTTAGTATATACAATAGTGGGTGAAATGAATGTTGATTAGGTTCAAGTTGAGGCAACATGTAGTGGTGCATGTTGAAAGTATACTAGCTAATCAACATTAAAATAAGCAGTGCATTCAGGAGTCCACTTGAACCTAATCAACATTAATTTCACCCACTGTTGTATATACTAACTAATCATGGTGATAAAATCATATGATGAAAATACTGTATATAAAACCTATACAAATACAACGAAAATAAGCTGCAATTTAAAAAATACAGAAAAAATAAGCAGTTGTGCTTTTTGAAAAGAAACACTACTACTACTTACTACTGTCAGCAGCGCTTTTGAAGCAGCCGCGCTACTGCTAACTAGGTATAGCAGTAGTGCTGGGAAACAGCGCTACTGCTACATGTTAGTTGTAGCGCGATAGCAGTAGCGCTGGTACCAGCGCTACTGCTATGCATATTTCAAGCGCTACTACTAGGGTTTTCCTTAGTAGTGACAGTGGTATCCCGAGCCCACTAGGGTTCAAGTCCTGGTGCTCGCATTTATCTTGGAATTATTACAGGATTTCCGGCGATAGTCTTGCAGTTGGAGGAGACGTTCCCATCGACTACGAGGCGCTTACGAAGACTTCATAAAATCTCAAGATGATATGCCGACTCGGTTTCTCGAAGATTCTCATATGGGTAGGGAGTGCGTGCGTGCATTCATAGGGGTGAGTGTATGCGTGTATATATGAGTTGTACCGATGTTAAAAAAACAATGCGCGACTAAGCGAATCAACCTGTGGTTGGATGATTAGGTGGACAGTGGTATCCCTAGCCCACCAATGTTCAAGTCCTGTTGCTCGCATTTATCCTGGATTTATTTTAGGATTTTCAGCGATACATGTTAGCTGTAGCGCGATAGCAGTAGCGCTCGCTACAAAAAAAAGACACATCCGTGACATTTTGGGCCGAACAAATTTTTTTTCTGTCATACATATGACACTTCTATGACGATAATTGTGACAAAACCTGGTATCATCATAGATGTGGTGGGCTCCTACTTCTATGACAAAAAATCATGACAGAAAATAGGCTTTTCGTCTTGGGCGGGCCGGAGACACAGCAGCCTGACATTTTTTGGGCCGTCCATGACGAAAAAAACCGTGGTAGAAGCGAGGGGGAGGAAAATTTCGGGGAGTTGCCGGTTACGGTGGGAGGTCGGGGGCGGAGCGATGCGCGTTTCTCTCGTACGTATGCGTTTGTGTGCGAGGCATTGGCTCTAACTGAAGCTGAGCGAGGCGTTGGGCTCTAACTGAACTCGAGCGATTGCACTGCAGGCTATGCGTTACTGAACCCGAGCGATCGATCGATGGCTGTTAACTGAACCCGATGGAGCGATTCCTTCGCTACTACTGCTAACTGAAGCCGATCGATGCTGCCTCTGGGATGAACAGTGAGCGTTGCGAGGGGGGGGGGTTGGATGAACAGTGAGCGGTGGCGTTGCCTCTGGATGAACAGGAACCAGTGGTGTGGAGGGCTGGATGAACAGTAGACAGTGGAGGGGTGGCCGTGGAGGGGTGGTTGAACAGGACCCCATGGTGTGGAGGGCTGGATGAACACTAGACGGTGGAGGGGTGCCCGTGGAGGGGTGGTTGAACATTAGCCGGTGGAGTAGCGCGTGGTGGAGGCTGGATGAACAGGAGCCCGTGGAGGCTGGAGGAGGTCGACGGTAGCCCGTGGAGGATGGAGGAGGTCGATGGTGGAGATGAACAATATCCTGTGGAGTCCCGTTTTGCGGTACGCCACACCCCTCCCCCCTGTTTCGACCATAGCGCTCCAACACAAGTCCGTTTCGTCCGTTTTGTGGTACGCCACACCCCTCTCGATCAACAGGACCCCCGTTTCGACTGTAGGAGGTCCGTTTCCTCCGTTTTGCAGTATGCTAGGCCCCTCCCGATCAACAGGACCCCGTTTCGACCGTAGGAGGTCCGTTTCCTCCGTTTTGCGGTACGCCAGACCCCCACCCGATGAATAGGATCCCATTTGAACGTGGCCGGTCGAACACAAGGCCGTTTCCTCCGTTGATCAGGTACGCCAGGCCTCGTTTCCATGGCGTGTTCCGTCCAAGCCCTCCCGATGAACACGACCATGCATTCCGTTCCGACCCAGCCAGTTGGCTCCCACGCGTTCCGTTGCCTCCCGATGAACACGACGCATTCCGTTGCCTCCCCATGAACAGGACAATGACGATGTTTCTCCGTTCCGACCCAGCCATGTACGTATGCGCGAGTAGGCGTTCGAGACCCTGCCCGTATGTACGTACGTGGCCATATTTTCTTTCTTGCACCCTCGCTGCTGTACGTACGTGTACATGCTACGTGTGCGCCTCTACTACGACACGTGCGCGCCTCTACTACGACACGTGCGCGCCTCTACATCGACCAGTATGTACATACACGTTCGCGACCAGGATGACAACGCTACGTATGCTTCGACCAGGTGGGTCCCGACTGTCAGGCACTTCCTTGCCTGCGAAGATGTAGCTAGTGGGTCCCAGCAGTCAGGGGGGTGAATCATTTTTTTTGCCCGGACGCACTTCCTTGCATGCGAAGGTATAGCTGCTAGGTCCCAGCAGTCAGGGGGCAAATTGTTTTTTTTTGCCTGGACGCACTTCCTTGCGTGCGAAGGTGTAGCTGCTGGGTCCCAGCAGTCAGGGGGGCGAATATTTTTTTTGCCCGGACGCACTTCCTTGCATGCGAAGGTGTAGCTGGTGGTCCCCAGCAGTCGGGGGGCGAATCGTTTTTTTCCGGACGCACTTCCTTGCGTGCGAAGATGTAGCTGGTGGGTCCCAGCAGTCAGGGGGGCGAATCGTTTTTTTCGGACGCACTTCCTTGCGTGCGAAGATGTAGCTCGTGGGTCCCAGTAGTCAAGGGGCGAATCATTTTTTCGCAAAATACGGTGGCCCGTCTGGTGGGTCCGCACTGTCAGGTGGATGAATAATTATTTTGCGCGTAATAAGGAGGCACTTCCTTGCGGCTGCCGTGGACCCAGCTGTCAGCCTCTCCACGTACAGTCCACGTCCGATGCAAGTCGTTCCTTGACCACATTGACCACGCCGCGCCGAGAGCACCACGGCGGTGGACGACGTCGAGGCCTAGTAAGGGGACGATGCCGAGCAGGGGAAGACGCGACAGTGGATGCACACGCGGAGAGGAGTACGAGGGTTCACTGGTTCGGCTGCGCTGCCGTCACCGCAAAATAACAGGGGGTGTGGGTCAGTGGGTGAGTGGAGGGATGGCCTGGCCAGCGGTGGGAGTAGTAGGGGGCGGTGAGGCCTCCGCGGTAGCACAGCCGGCCACGGGAGGCAGTAGCAGTCGGCACGACCGGCGCTGCTTTGGGCGGCTGGAGCAAGAAGACCAGAGGTTGAAGAAGCACGATGGCCGTTGGATGGACATCGTACGGTCACTGCATCTAGAATCGTTTATATTGACTAAGTTGACAAAGCCCTTGGTACGTCAACTTAGTAGGCCCACGGGTCAGCTTCCGAAACGGTGCACCCCAGATGTCAATCATTTTTTGGGCGGGTGAAGCTAGAATATCCGAGATTTAAGAATAAGCACGACATCCGTTGGATGGACATCCAACGGCCACTGCTGCTAGAACCGTGTGCTGACTATAAGTTGACAAAGCCTTGCATACCCGTCAACTCTGTTTTTTAGGGGACGCGTCAACTTAGTAAGGCCAGAAGTGTGTGGCAGAGAACTTATAGCCCATTTGAGATTTGTAAGAATGTGTAGCCCATTTTTGAATTCTAATGGAATTTACTACAGCCCATTTACAGTTTGTTAAAAGTACAGCCCATTTCAACCAACCGTTCAAAACAGAATTCAATAAAATTTCCCACATTTTGATGGGATCCGAATATTTTTATCCCGAAATTTTAGTCAGATTAAATACAATTTCAATATAAATTTATATTGCGTAAAAATCCAACGAAACATTCCGCTCGCAACAATTAATGAAATTAAAATTTTCAATATTCCAAAAATAATATTTTATAAAGTAATCACTGTTTGGTGCATTTTTTATAGTTACTACCCAGTTTTTATAATTACATCCCATTTATTATTTCTTAAAGCCCATTTTCTTGTTAAGCCTAATGCATCCCTCCTAGGAAAGATTTGCAGCCCAGCGGGGCGGAGAATAACAACTTGACCTTGCCTGGGTATTCCTAAAAAAAGTATAGCTGGGCTAGCCATTTTCAGCTTGAAAAAAATTAATATCTGGGCTGGATATCTGGCCTGGGCTAGACGGGCCACAACCCACCCAGTTAATACCTGCAGCGATGTTTTCGTTGTTGTTCAGAGGAGAAATTTAATATCTGGGGTAAACATCGAAAAACTCTGCAGTGCTCACACCTCAAAAACACAAATACTGCTCGAGCTGCTTGGTCCCAGCTGTCGGCCGCTTCTTGTGCAATTCTCTCGTTTATTGACTACTCCCTCCTTTCCGGTTTATAATGCTCAATTCAAAAATCTCACCAATCAAGGTAGATGACGAGTGGTGGAATACTTTTTCTAGTTTTGCAAAAGCACCTAATTAATGCTCTTGTTATCCTCAAAAAATATGTTTATTAATGCATTAATTGCAATGCATGCATGCATAAAGTACATGCATTGGTCAATTTTCTCTTAATATTTGCATGCAATGATTTAATGCACCTTGGAATCTGAACATGTGATGGAAAACAACCAAATTGAGCCTTATAAAATGGAAAAACTAAAATTTTGATATAAGCCCATATAAACTGGAAAGGAGGGAGTACATAGGTAGACAATGGTGGGAAACCAAGAGGAAGCAAAAGGAATTATAGTTATATATATAATAAGGAGGCACTTGCGTACGTGAGGCTATGGACCTGGTGGGTCCCCATTGTCATCCTATCCAAGTAAAGTGATCTCCTCGCCCGCGCGCGCTTTCCGCCCGAAACAGTCAGCGCCGGCCGCCTCGCTTCCCGGTGCAGGCTATTACTCCGCCTTCAAACAACACAAGTGCCGTCCGTCCATCTGCCGCACACATTAATGATACGCGGTTGCCGAGGCGGCTACTTCGGCGTCACACATTCGTCCCTCCGCCCGCCCACCATTGCTATATAAACTGCTGCACCGGCCATAGCCGCAGTCATCCGCATCCGTTGCCTTTCTCCTGTCCACACCACTACCTCCCACCATGGCTTCCTCGCGCTCCAGCGCTCTTCGAGACGGGCGGATGGCGGACCACAAGGAGATAGCAGCCATTGCTGCCGACCGGCTGGCTGGCAGGCAGCCGGACGACGACGATGTCCCAATGGAAAACATGGTAGTCGACGATCCGGCGTCAACCCCCTCCTCCGCGCCATCCTCGTCGGTGCATTGCACCATGACCATTGGCGAGGCCCGTGCCCAATATATGGACAGGGTGAGGCAAATGCGTGAGGAGCAGTTCCGGGAGGCGCAGGCCGACGCCGCCTACAACCACCATCTCCTCCAGGAGCACCTACAGGCAGAGGAGTAGATCGCCGTGGAGCGGGCGGAGCAGGAGGTGCTGCTCGACTCGTACCGCTCCGCCCGCAAGGGCCGCCTCGAGCGCTGGCAGTACCGCATGCGGGTGGCGGAGGCTGCGGCCGCCTACAAAGAGGCTAGCAAAGAGGGCGATGAAGCAGGCGAGGCGCTGTTTGGCGAGACCGAGGACGAGGCAGAGGACAATGCCGGCTCTGACGAGTCCCCGCTCCGTTGGCATCGACGACACCCCGTTGCGCCAACAATGAGGAAGAGAACACCGCCGGCTCCGCCGAGGCCCCGTGGCGCCAACAACGAGGCAGAGGACACCGCCGGCTCCACCGAGGCCCCGCCCGGCCAACAACAAGGCAGAGGACATCGCCGGCTCAGCAGAGGCCCCACCCTACCGGCAACGTGGGGGAGGATTTCCACCGCTCCACTGAGGCGCCGTCCGTCGACAATGAGATAGAGGACATCGTCGGCTCCGCCGAGGCCCCGCCCCACTGCCAACGAGGCCGCGCCACATAGAAAACGAGGAAGAGTAGAACACGGTAGGTCGCCGCCGCTCGGGTCCAAGTAAGGCCACCGCTGCTACCCTCCGGTTGAAGCCAAGCTAGGCGGGTTGACCATTGACGGCCAATTAGCTTCTTGGCAGCGACGTGGAGTCGAAGAGCTGCGCTGGAGAAGAACGCTGCTTCTACTTAACTGCTGGTGCAGTTGGCTGACTGACACGTGGGCCCAACAGGCCACATGTCAGTGACGCAACTGCACCTGCAGTTAAGTCACTGAAGTTTCTGTTCGGCTCAGCGGGACACATGTGGGTAGCTTCGGTTAATTAATTATACCTCCAGCGCACCCCTTTTTAGTTTTTTTAGAAAAGGAGGATGACCCCCAGCCTCTGCATCTGGGAGATGCATGCGGCCACAAACACCCCTTTTTAGTTGAAGAATGTATGAAATGTAATTAAATCTGGCATGTTTATATGAAATCCGACCGTGTATGAATGAATTTATTTCGATTAGTTCGAATTCATGTATCACTGGCATTGGATGAACATGCAAAACAATACGTACTAGCATTATTCCCAGGGTGATCACCTCGTTTGCAACAGTTTCACATGTACTCCCTCCGGTCCTTTCTATACAAGTTTTCTCTGCAGTCAAAGTATCTCTACTTTGACCAATCTTATACAAAAAAGTATTCACTTTCACAATGTGCGAAGTAAAAAGGAACAGAAGGAGTACAAAGAGTTTGAGCAGCTTTTTAGCGTTTCTGTACATTGCAATCAAACACACAGGGCTGGCAATTCATAGAGAACATTCAAAACAATCGATGATTATGCATCTCAGCGACTCACATGTTAGAGGCAATATTTACTTCACAACTAAAGAATAAAGAAAAAATTGATCGACGCTGCTGACAGCAAGGGCGTCCCATTCGAAAATATCAAACGCATGTCTTAAAATCAATGAGAAAAATTTGACAAGGTTGTCCCATTCCAAAATATCAAATGCCTACGATTGTGGAATGGGCAGGGTTTGCCATCAGTTCGGACATTGACATGGCACCTCGTGCTAAATAAACCAACTGTTCTTTTTGTGCAGTTCCACCAAAATCAACCAAATTCACGCGTAGCTTGTATGATTTCGCCCTTATATGTTGCAACGCCTTGAACTTATCGGCACCTCCTTTCTTGTGGTGGAAATGAATGATTCAATGTATTCATGAACATTTTGTGCAGTTCCCATTGAAATCAAGCCGATCACCCCTGTTTGCACAAATACAAAAAAGTGATTAGTATAAAGCAAAATGTACTATGAATTGACAGTTTAAATAGGCACCTACATGGTCCATGTAGAGCACACTTTTAGAAAAATGGAACTCACCAGAAAGAATCCTAGAACAACATTGTACTCGCGCATCACAGCAAAAAAATGGAGATTTGTCAGTCCTTCTGAGCTGAAGTTAGTTTGGTCTTGTGGGGAGTAATGTAACCATCCTTCAACTGCTCCTTCTGATGAGAATCCTAGAACAACATTGTACTCGCGCATCACAGGAAAAAATGGAGATTTGTCAGTCCTTCTGAGCTGAAGTTAGTTTGGCCTTGTGGGGAGTAATGTAACCATCCTTCAACTGCTCCTTCTGATGAGAAGATAGACAGTGCTTCTTCATCCTGGCATAATCGGAACTAGTCACTTCACGTACTCCATATTCTTCTTCAGAGGAAGATGATCCTATTGTGCAAAGACAAGAGGACAACTAAATGCTAGCATCCCTATTTGCTCAAAAAAAGGAAAGGAAATATTTAAAATAGCACAGATGAAGCACTTCTCAAGGACAATACCACTTTTTCATGACAGTATCTAAATAGTAGAACAACGCTAATAGAGATGACAAAGCTCAATCATATGGATGAATTAGTGGGCGAGTACCAACCTTTGTCAGGAGGCTGATTGTGTAGAGCATACAGATGAAGCACTTCTCCGGAACCATCTGTTGCTATCTACTATGGTGGCCATGCTTACTATATCTTTTTGTGCAGTTCCACTAAAATATATGGTATCTTCAAAGAAGATCCCTGTTTGCACAAGTAGAGATAATTACGTATGGCATCAAATCAGTGGCAAAACAATTGCTCGTTCCAGCCATAGCAATAAATTAAGATGCAAAACTATATCATTACTTGTGTCATCACAGTTCCAGTGCTTCATTACAGCACCGGGAGTTGATTTTTGTTTTTCTTCCGCTTGTTCTTCCCCTTCATCACTTGGTTCAATAACAGACAAGCTTCGCCTTCAATGTAAGATTTGGCATGTCAATTAGGGAGCACAAGTATAGTACTAAACTTAATTTTCTGATGAAAGTGGCAAAATACAGGCCAGCAGTTGTGAAATATCCTTATCTTACCTCAATGGGATATTACGGTGCACATACAGATTGGAAGTCTTGTCTCCATTTGTGCAGTTCACTAAAATCAAGCAACATTATCGTACAAGTAGCACAACATATGAAAGCACACTGCAGAATCATGTGAAAGAAGGCTAGTACTGACCTCTCATGATGCGGAATTCAAACAACTCACAAGAAGAAGATCTGAACCAAATTCGCCTTAACGGATAGGAAGTAAGATCTCCTCTTGTGCAGTTCCACTAAGATCAAGCAATCAAGCAACGTTGTCGGTGTGACATTTTGGTTGAACTGCACAAAACAGTCTTAAAACAAAAGTGTTTTGTGCAGTGCAACAAAAGGTCACAATGGCAACGAGGTGAAGTAGATAACCCTGTTTACACAGAGGTGCAAAGGAAACAATTAGTGGTCAATAACGGTGGATGACACAGAAGCCAACAAAAAGAAGCATCTACCTTATCGAAATGGGAAAGAAAGCAAGACAGTAGCATTTCTCAAACGGTGGCATTGATTAATATTAACATAGAGATTATATTAACAATAAAATTCGTTAAACATGTAATTTGCTTTTAACTGTGGCATTGCATCAATTTTCCAGCGGCATTATTAGAGGGTGTTTGTTTACAGGGACATTTTGGTGTAGGGACTAAAAAAACTCCGTGTCAGTCACATCTAAACCAAACAGGAGGGACTTTTCGGGACTAAAAGTGGGCATTTGGGACTAAAGAAAGAAGACCCCGAGGGAGTCTTTTTGGGACTTTTTCCAACAGTTGCCCCTGCCACGCATCGCACCTTGTTTCTATTAGTTCATTACTAGGGGTAACATGGTCTTTTATCATGTCATTTAATAACCTCTAGTCCATGTTTAGTCCCTGGAACCAAGCAGGTAGGGACTAGGGAGTTTTTAACCAAACAGGGCCATAGATTAACAACAGCTAATGAGTTGCACGGGACAGTGGACGCACCAGCACCATGTGCATCTACCGATGTACTGTGGTCATGCACAGTCTGTTGCAACAAAGAACAAACAACCAAGGAGCATATTTGTGTTGGTCCCAGTTTTGTTATCTTTAGACACCTTTCCCTATGTGAGCGCAGCAAATCTAGTCCTGCTCAAACTCTACAGCCTTGTCCCTTCCTTTCCTTTTTGAACTAGTACTTTCGCCCCTTCCTTTCCTCTTTGAACCACGTCCTAGATTTATGCGATACAACTTTCCCCACTACTTTCCCCCATTCCTTTCCTCTTTGAACCACGTCCTAGATTCATGCTATACAACTTTCCCCCTTCATTTCCTCTTTGAACCACGTCCTAGATTCATGCTATATACAACTTTTCCCACTACTTTCCCCCACTCCTTTCCTCTTTGAACCACGTCCTAGATTCATGGTATACATGCAGCTAGAGCAATGCATGTGGAGTAAGTAAAATATACCTTAAGGTTCTTGGGGCGTGGTTCGGTGGGCGACGGGACGGCGGCGAAGAAGAAGGGTCGGAGGCCCTCCCGCGCCGCCGCTGGGTGGAAAGTGAACAGCAGCGCCGGTAGTGGATTCCCTCCCTCGCCGACGGCGACAGCGTTAAGCCTCCTTCCCTTCCCGGCGGACGGATCCTGCCGGCTCTTTGAGCAGCAGTGAGGGGAGAGAGAGGCCAACGAAGTCTTGTTTAGATCTGGAGAGGGCGAGAGAGTGTGAAGAGAGCAACTACAAGCGCTGAGGATTCAGTGGGAGAGGGCGAGAGAGTGTGAAGAGAGCAACTACAAGCGCTGAGGCTCCAACGTGTATATATATACTGGAGAGAGAGTGTGAAGCGTGCAAACCCTAGAAAACATTTTGACCAGTCAAAGAATCCTCCTGGCAAAAATTATGCTCAAGTTTAGTTATTGAACCCGAGACCTCAAGTTTGATGAGCAAACAGGCTAACCAGCTACACAACCCTCCCGTTATGTTCCACGAGAGGAAAATAACCTTTTATACATTCCTGCATTCGTGTGAGAGGCATGCCGTGTTTTTTTTGTGTGTGTATGGGAGTCATTAGGATTTCAATCATAATCGTGTCATGTGGCTTTGGTGGTAAGACTATCCATAGTGGTGTAGAAATAATGCAGCCTTAGTCAGCTTACCTCTCTCCATGTAGTACGTTGGGTCCCACCAGTCAGAGGGTGAAACAAACAAATTAATAAGAAAAATTAAAAGCGCCAGCGGTGTATCTTACTACCTCACACATCTCGCTACTGCTCGGGAACACTATCCAATTGATCCCTCTATTCGCTCACATGCACACAAATTTTGGGCACTTGTATTCAACTTAAGTCAGTGTGCCACTGTATCTCGTATACTTACTACTCCCTCTGTCTAGGTGTAATAATTCACGTTAGAAGGTGCAACGGGACCAAGGTGCGTGCGTGTGCGTGTGTGTGTTTAACAGCATGTGTGTGTTAGAGAGTGCGACAGATTGACCTAGTCCTATAGAGATATGGTGTGTAGTGTACGATTTTAGCCGCGAGAGTTGGTGCATCCTCTCATTTCCGGGCGTGTCCGGTAGGGACATGCCGACAGCTGCCACGCCTGCTCCTGACTAGCCTGGACCACCCTAAGCCCCTCCACCGCCCGCGCGTGCTTCCTGCCCGAAACGGTCAGCGCCGCTCCAAAGAATCGGTGCCGCATTCATGCCCGGGCAGAGCAGACGTGACCTCTCACTAGCGGAAGAGTGATGGTTGCTTCGTCCGTCCAACTTACTGCCGGGTCTATGTGATTTGACGGCTCATTGGTCTTTATTACTGAGGTGGTAGGACTGCTGGATGTCCCACGCATTCGGCGAAAGGAGGTAGTAGATTACAATTTTCTCCATTCTTACAGCAGAGGAGTGCAAGATCAGTGAAAACACGCAGGCTCAGTGATTACATGGCCCACCTCACACTATCACCGTGCAACACCTAACTCTTTACATAGTACTCCCTCCGTTCCTAAATATTACTAGATGAGTCCCCGCTCGTTGCCGCGGAACAGCGGTATATCTCTCTGCGCAAAATTATCGATTTCATAGAACTAAAAAAATCTATAACCGCATGACAAATGTGGTAGCCAAACTAAATAAACTCCCATCATCATTTAGATCATCCCACATAAGGAAAAAAGATCAGCCAACTCCTACTGCATAATGGGATTATATTTTTCTTTTTGACATGTTAATGGGACTTAAAAGCTCACTTACATGCATGCTACCGGTGCATGCTTGCATGCAGACATGTTGATGTGATTTAAAACCCACTCACATGCATGTGCCACGGTATTTCTGCATGCTTGCATGTGGCTTAGTGCTGAGCCTCTCAACGTCTAGATCAGACGGCTATTATGACTGATTTACTTCATCTAACGGCTACGTCAATTTTGATGATGTGGCTCAAGGAGAGGATAGAGAATTCCTAGTAGTGGGGGCTAGCTATTACTAGTAGATAAGTCTTTGTAGAGATTCCACTAGGTGAACTACATACGGAACAAAATGAATGAATCTACACTTAAAATGCATCTATATACATCCGCATGTGGTTAATGGTGAAATCTCTACAAAGACTTATATTTAGGAACGGAGGAAGTACTAGTATAGTACTAGTACGTACTGTAATTTATCAGCGAGATAAATTTGTACAATGCTATGAAGCTTCCAGCTCCTGTTACATGTATCTTGCGTCCAAGGTTGCCCGTTGCAACATTTCATCAAATACAAAGGAGACTAACATGCATGCTATTGCATCTCAATGATTGACAGATCATAGCAAATATGTACTCCCTCCGTTCCAAAATAAGTGTCTCAACTTTGTGCAAACTTTAGTACAAAGTTGTACTACTACTAAAGTTGACACTTATTTTGGAACAGAGGCAGCTAAAGAAAAAAACGATCCATGCAGTCCCTAGCCCTTGAACCGTGAACCCTGACCAGGCTTCAATTTGCTGGCAACGTTCGAGCTTCCTAATAAATGAAGTTTGCAACCTTTTGACCATCGGATCATTTTGTGCAGTTTCACCAAAATCGAGATGAGCATCCCTGTGGCAAAGAAATTGAAGAAGCGTGATTAGAATAAGATTACTAGGACTAGTTGATGAGACATAAACTCATCACAAATACAGTACGTAGAAGCCAGTAGAGGTATCAGGTATGTGCGGGGCAAAGAAGTAGAGAAATATCCACAGGGAGTGATGTGGGCAGCTGGAGCAGTGGTGCAAGCCGGCTGTAAAGGGAGTTGTACCTGAGGGACGTAGCTCGACCTTGAGGAGGGCGGCGGGAGGCGGCAACTGCCCACGTCGCGGCAGTGAGCAAGGGACGAAGGCAACCTCACCGGCTTTGTGAGAGAGAACGGCGGGGACCCCTGATCGGGACGTGCCGACAGTGGGTTTTCGCCGTCGGCGACGGACACCGCATCTACACTAAGCATCCACCCCTTCCCCAAGCGGACGTGATCCGCCGGGATGTTAGAGATGTGGCCACAGTCGTTTTGTGCGAGAGAGTGTGAAGAGAGCAACCCCAGCAAGCAACCGTGTAGGCTGGCCCGTCCTGACTATGTATATAGTGGAGCGGTTTCCTTTTCTCTCCATATGAACCTATCATATTGCGTACGTGCCACTGAAGAAAAAAATTATTTATAAATGACGCGGCACCTACTACTCGTTCTCCTATAACCTTGCGCTTGGCATCTCCAAAATATTAACCTTGCGATTGGCTCTTCGCCTCTTCGGGAAGTCGAGCAATAATGGTAGTGCAGTATATATCGTTCTGGCTATATGAGACCGAATGAATTGCTGCACGTCCACCACGTGGGCGAGGGTCGAGGGGCGAGGGAGAGTGCTACTACATACGGAGCAAAATGAGTGAATGTACACTCTAAAATACGTCTATATACATCAGTGTTTGGAGTATGTACTAGTAGTTCATATTGAAATCTACTAAGGACATATATATTCCAAACAATATGATATAATCTCTATAACCAAGGTAGTAGGGACGAGTAGTAAACGGAGGGAGTAGTAAATTTTTCTCCTCGTCCTGCGAGCCACCGCGCGCATGGGCGAGGGAGGAGCAAGCTTCACCTCATCCTGCGAGCCACCGCGCCCGTGGGCGGGGGAGACGGCGTACTAAGCAAGCTTCTCCTCGTTCTGCGAGTTGACGGGACACATCAAAAGTACTCCAGTGTATAGAGCCTTGCCTCTAAGGTAGGCCCCACATGGTTTGCCTCTTTTTTTAATTTAACATAACGCGTCAAGTCGCAATTTGTTTGTTCACCCGTGGTAGACGATCCTCCCTCCACCAAGTGGACAACCAGTACACGTGCCAAATTACCACGTGGGCTGCCTTTTTCGTACAGAAATGAGCTCCACCGTGTACCCGCGCGGGTGTGGTTGGGAAAGAGACGGGAGTACGTGCGCCGTGCATGCACCTCTTCTCTTCGTGCACGTCCCCCACCTACGTCGGTGCGTGTGAGAGATACAAAACGCGTTCGGGAGTGTTTTTTGTTTTGTGGTGGAGGTGGGGGTGGGGTGGGGGTTGATTTCGTGAATTATTTGTGGGAATATGTGTCGATGACATCTCAAACAAAATTTTGCATGCAATGTGTGTGAAATGGAGGCCTATCCATATCATACATAGAGGGTCGGGCAATCCACGAGAAGAGAGGGAGGGGTCATAGCTATCGATAGAGTCGAAGAGAGGATCAAGTACGGGTGGGTGCGAGATCGATGAAGAGAGCCATCGAAATTGCGTGTGTGTGTGTGTGCAAGTCAAAGATATAGGGCGACTGGCCTACCGGAACGTTAGAGGGCACATGTCAAGTTTGTGTGTGGCAGGGAGACATGACTAGAGCGCTTGATGTATCGGTGTGTGTGGGGGGTAGGGGGTGGGGGAGGGGTAGGCAGAGGCCTAACTATAGAGGTAGAACGACTCGTATATGTGTTGAGAAGGAGAGACCCAGCTATGTCATGAGGGAGATCGGTCGACATCCATACATAACTGAAGGACGGGAAATATGATGGGACGGAGAGAGAGAGGAGAGAGAGGGAGGGAGATGGAGGGAGAGGGGTAGAGTGCTGGATGGGTGATGGAGTTGCTTCTCGGAGATGTTGGGAGAGGCCTACTAGACAAACTGAGGGTGGAACTGCAATGTTATCAATAAGAGTGGGGATGTGTTTCTGTGTGTGCCTGTGCGTGATAGATCTGTCGGGACGCATCCATGGATGATGAAGGGGAACCATGTGTTTGGTAAGCAAACCTAACTAGATCGGTAGATCAATTGTTGTTTGTCGGAGGAAGGGAGAGACACAACTAATGAGGTAGATCGATCGATGTGTGGGTAAAAACGAGTTATAAGGACCTAGCTAGCTATATGTATAGCGAGAGATCGGTCGGTGTACGTCCATTTGTTAGAGGCAAATAAGGCCCAGCGAGACGGATAGACAGAGAGAATGGAGCTAGGAGGTGGTGCGAGAGGCCCAACTACTAGCTGGATAGGGGGAGGAGTGTGCGGTAGTGAGATCGCTTAAAAGAGGGGTGAGAGTTTACACGTGTGTCTGACCATATGAGAGACACGAGGCAAGGACACATAAAGGAGGAGATTGAAGTGTGTGTGTGTGCTGTAGGCAGGCATCGTTGGAGAGGTTTATCGATCGGTGTGTGTCGGAAAGGAGTTGTGGAGACTCGGGGAGAACGACCTAAAGGAAAAAATGAATGTGCCCGGTGGATAGAATGCCGAGGGAGGGGGAGGGCGAGGAGGGCGTGTGCATGCACGAGAGAAAGTTAGTGGTAGCTACAAAGGTTAGAGGACTGTGTGGGTGTAAGAGACTAACAAAGATCATAATTTGATATGAAAGCGGATTCATATATTTGAATAGGAGATCATAGTGTTTTAAACATTGCATGCATGAATATAGCGGTGATACACGTGCTGTGCACATGTTATACCATAATGTGATAATGCATGGCGTTTGCAACTCACAGCTAAATGCCGAACAATCTAAACCATACTATACATCAAACAATCTCACATTTTATTTGAATTTGTGATAATGTGCGGCGTTTGCAGCTTACAACTAAATATCGAGCAATCTAAACAATACTATATATCGAACATTCTCACATTTTATTTGAATTTGTGGTAATGTGTGGTGTTTGCAACTCACATCTAAATACTTGTAGGCGTAGGGGGCGGGGCACCATACATAATGTGATAAACACATTATACATATGAGACATGGTTTAGATTATGAAGATCTAGCTAGAGCTAGAAATGTAATGTGATTTGAAATCAAAATAAAGTGGATTCAAAAAATCTAGTTCGAGTTCATATAGTACACATAGTTCATATGTAACTCGATACTGATCATGTGGTGTGCTGTGAAGATAATACACAAACGATGGTTTAACTTGACAATAATGATGATTGTAGATCTTATTAAAACAGAGAAACGAATTCAAATGCTTTGACTTCACAACAATCATTACTGTAGATCTTATTCAAATTTAGTTCATATTGAAGCGGTAGTATATACGTTTGGAATGCACTAAAACGTTCATTTGAGTAGTAGGTTGCATGCATTATACACGTAGCGAAATATTTTAATTGAACATAACATGAATTCAAAGTTTTGAATGACATTTGTAGTGCGCATTGATTTGGTACAGTACACGTTAGGCTTGTCCGGAAATTTCAACCCGCGCCTTGTTAGCCCGAAATATTTAAGATATATCTTTGTCTCGTTGTGCTCCGACAACTCCCTCCATCTCAACCCGCGCCTTGCTATTCCGAAATTACAACGCGCGCGAAAACTCCCACCTCCTGTGAAATCCCGACACGCGAAATGCCCGTGGTACCCCTGAACCGAAAGAACCGCCTCAAATCGGTGGGGGGTACTTTCGTAACTTACCCCACATTTCGGACAAGCGCGTCTCTAAGCCATGGTTCCCCACTGCCATCCCATCCGCCCACCCATTCGTACACCGAGGCCGCGAAAACCCGCGACGAAACCCCACACCCTGCTCCGTCCGCCACCCAGCCGGAGCTTCTTCCCCGACGACGTCGTCCACAGCAACACCTCGACGTCCCTCATCCACCGTACCGGATGAGGATCCGTCGTCGATCTCATCGTCCCGCCGGTTCAGCCACCCCGTCCTCCACCTCCAAGGAGCTGCCCCGATGTTCCCCTCGTCTTTCGCGCCACCTCCATTCCCACACCGCCGTCTTCACCTGCACCACCGGAAGAGCATCATCATCACCGTTTCCTCGGATGAAGCTGCGGCCTAATCGGCGCCACCAAAGAGGTTGTACACTAATCGCCGCATTTTCTTCTTGATTCGATCTCACGGTGCTGCCGGCGCTCGGTCCCGAGCCGACACGGCGCGGCTCCATCCACGGCGGCGTCGCCGGCCACTTCCTCCACGGCGTCGCTCCCTCGGCGGCGACGTCCACATCAGTAGGAGCTGCTGCTGCTTTAGCTCTCGCTCGCGCTGCTGCTCTGCTCTTGCTCTCGGTCCCCTGCCTGGTCTGCTCTTGCTATTGCTCTTGCTCGCGCTGCTGCTCTCGCTCTTGCTCTTGCTTGCGATGCTGCTCCGATTTGGCTACACTTCAGTCGACTGAATCGACTTTTGGGTCAGTCGATTTCCAAGGGGTGGGCTCGCCTGGGTGAAGGAAGAACCAGCCGCAGCGGGGAGGGGGGCTCGCCGGAGAGGTACCCCACTATCTATCTTAGGGTTCAGGATGGGGGCGGTGGTCGCCGGCGGTGGCGGGCGTTGGCGGGGCGGTGGCGTGGGGATCGCCGGAGAAAAAGCTCGGCACGGGGGGGGGCCTAGAGGGATGGCCGGGGCGGCGGCGGACCGGCGGTGGGGAGTGTTTTCGGGGCGGGCGGGGCGGCGCACCGCCGGCCGCGGGCGGCGGGGGGCTGCTGTTTGGCCGGTGGTGGCTGGCGGCTCAGGGGGGTGGAGGTTGAAGATGAACCGCAGGCCCTTGATTTCGTATCCAACGGCTGCAAAATCGACTGACCAGAGATGAAAAAGTCAGTCGACCGACGTGTAGCCTCACCTTGCTAGTGCGTTCAGTTTCGACAGCAAAATTCAGTTTCGACAGCAAAATTCAGTTTCGACAGTTAGGTTCAGTTTCGACAGTTAAGTTCAGTTTCGACAGTTAAGTTCAGAGATGAGCGGCTGATGTATTTTACATCTAGCACTTTTGGTTATGTATTTTACGTCATGTATTGGAGATGCTATTAGAATTCCACTCAGGTTAACGTTGTTCGTTGTCTCTCTTGTCCTGCTTCAGCCTCGGCGTCGTACAACTCACCGGAGCTGCTCCAACGACGAAACCCTCCATCACAGCGGAGCAGTACCTCGGGCTCCATCTCCAGACGCCTAAGATCTTCTTCCCCTCCTCCGACAGCAAAGTCAGCCGGAGCATCCTCACCGGCCAACCCAATCACGCTGAGATCGACATGGCTTCGCCAAAGAGGTTGTACACTTGTTGCATCTCTTTTTTACTCTACATGTTATATATATTGTCCACTGAGCACACGGATTTGTTCCTTTAGTGTCTCCTTGAAAGAAAAAACGTAGGAATTTTAATTTTCACTTGTCCTCCTTTTCAAATTCCTATTCATGAAGCACAAGACTAAGAGATAGTAGCATAATAGCATTATAACCGTACATTTTCTTGTGGTTTGACTTAATCTCACCATGCTTCTTTGCATCCTGTGATCTTCCAATTGTTGTGAATCAAACACCCAGATTGGCAGAAATCCTGTGTTTTTAAATTCTCTGTTTTGCACGTGCATTCCTATCCTATTCCTGTCTATTTCCTATCCCTGCATTGTTGGAATCCTCCAATTCAAACGAGCCCTTACAGAATTACTTCTCTTACAGATAGTTGTCAAAGAAAACCTTGCGTGGTTTGTCCCGGTCCTGCTGCGCCGTCGTCCACCCCAGCTCAGCTGCTCCAACGACAGAAGGGTCCAGCAGAGCAGGGATCCGGCCTCCAGACTGTCTTTCGCCGCCTCAGATCTTCTTCCCCGCCGCTGGCAGCCATGAAAACTGCATTACCATCATCAACCGAGCAGATGACCTCGAGGACTACACGGGTCCGCAAGAGAGGTCGCACTCTTTCGTGTCTGCTTACGTTATGCATCGCTTAATATTACATGCTACTTTATCGTCCTGTTCACCGATTAGACTCTGAGTCAGCTCCAAACTAATGGTCAAACTTGAGTTTTTAAATGGTTGTGGGGTACATATCGGGGCCGCTATCAATAGTATCTATCTACTATCTGGTTAATCTCCGGTGTCTACTATGAGTTTCATGTTGGGTGGGAAACAAACAGTAAAGAAGCCATTATCTGTATTTATTAACTGAAGCCATTATCTGCCTGCTATTATTGGTTTTGGGTCTATCCACAGGTTGCTACCATCACTCTGGATTTCTGCATGCACTCCTTACATAATCTCACTATGTTTTATTCCTATGCATGACAGTTATTGTAAACAATGGAACTGAACATGTAGAGCAAAAGAGACGAGCCTTGCGTGGCAATATAATTTCATGCAGACGTCGCTCCATGGTAGGCGCAAAGGCAGCCCCCCTCCACGCATTTCGGATTGTAATCGAGAGGAAGATATCTGTTCTGAGGGGGATTCAGAAGGAGAAGATAACTCCTATTTACCCCCTGAGGTCTTCGCTCTAACTTGGCATGCTGATGTTGGTTATATCATGCATATGGTGTCTTGCATTGCTTACTTTATACATCAAATATGTCATCTGCTTAGTTTAGACATCCTTTGTGCGAATGCCATCTGTTTAGTTTATTCATCGTTTATGTGAATTATGCAACGCCACCTTGTTTAGCCAGGCATCATATATGTGAATTTTGCAATGCCATCCTGCTTAGCCAGTCATCTTATATGTAAATTATATCAGGCCATCTTTTTTTTCGTTACATATTACATTCGTCAACAATGTTAGTACATTCAACTGCTCTTCGTGTGCATCAGCCATTTGACACGGTGATGGCAAATTCTGGAGTGAAAACAAGGTCTTCTGAACAGACTATGCTATCTGACGAAGCGCATATCTCGCTGGTTACGGATAGCTCCTCAGAGGAGGATTCAGAGACAGATGACCAGTCCTATTCCCCCCCCCCCGAGGTGTATGCTCTAACTTGGCAGGGTTATGTTGCTCATATCGTGCGTATGGTGTCTCGCATTGCTATGCCATTTGATTAGTTTAGACATGCTTTGTGTGAATGCCACCTGTTCAGTGTCTAATTACCATATATGTGAATTATGCATTGCCATCTTGTTGCAAGACATTATATATGTGAATTATACAATGCTATCTTGTTGCAAAGGCATTATATATGTGAATTATGCAATGCCATGCTGCAGTGGCGGAGCTACAACCAAATAGTTGGGCGGCCAACGTAAAAGAGAACACAAAAAAATCACAACTTAAGCCAACTACTTGGATGCTACTTATATTAATCTATGCTCACTATAAACCAGACTAGGCTGTAACAGGAACAAGTCCCTCCTGCATATTCATGAGGAAAAGTCAGCCTCTCATACCGTTCAGGCTGCTGACGCATGACGCCTCACACTCACCGGGCATAGTAATTACCTTTTGGCTTTTGGGTAGGGCGGGCCACAGCACGCTTTGCCTGCACGTAGCTCCGCAGGTGCCATGTTGTTTAGCCAATCATCCATGTATGTGAATTATATCATGCTATCATTTTTTGTATTACGTGTTCCATTTGTCGACAACATTTTTATATTCAACTACTCTTCCTGTGCATCAGCCATTTGAAACGGTGATGAAGTATCCGAGTGAAAACAAGGTATTCAGAGCAGACAATGCTACTTGCTGAAGCAAACATCTTGCTGGCTACAGAGAGTTCCTCAGAGGAGGATTCAGAGACTGATGACCAGTCCTATTTCCCCCCTGAGGTCTATGCTCAAACTTGGCAGGGTTATATTACCCATGTCATGCATGTTGTCTTGCATTGCTTAGTTTTTACATCATATATAGATTGCCATCTGCTTACTTGCTTACTATATAAATCATATATTTGAATTATATCATGCCATCATGTTTACATAGTACATACACATCATCTATCTGAATTATGGCATGGCAACCCATTTAATAAAGACATCATATAGTTATATCATCTCATCCTGTTTAGTGTTTACAGTCATCATATTTAGAATTATGGCATTCTATCCATGAATGTATGTGAATTATGGCATGCCAACCTATTTAATAAACACATTATATAGTTATGTCATGTCATCCTGTTTACATAGTCTCATATTTTGAACTATGTCTTTCCATCTTTTTTAGTTAGCCATCATAATGTGAAATTGTGTCATGCTATCCTGTTTAGTTAGCCATCATATATGTGAAATTGTGTCATGCTATCCTGTTTGGTTAGACAACATAAATATGAATTATTTCATGCCCTCTTTTATTCCCCACTATCCATTGCACCTGTCTATCATACAATGTCTATACTTTCAATTACTTTTCTTGTTTATCAGCCATTTGAATTGGAGAGCGTGATGGCAGTATCTAAGGGAGTAACAACACGGTCTTCAGAAAAGATAGTGCTACCAGTTGATGCAGATAGAACCACGGTTGTACTTGCCCAAGGACCAGATCCACCACACATAACCCAGACTCTCGCAGATTGTACCCCTACCCAGTTGGACAGAGAACCAGCTACACCCCTTTTAACCCCAACCCCGGCAGATAGTAACCAGTTCCAGTTGACACAGCACCGTCTCCACCACAGAGCACCCAAACACGAGCGGTTAGTAAGGGAACTGCAGTGCCCAAAGCACGAGGACCACCACTCCGAATCCCAACTCAACGCTTAAAGGAGAAGAAGATTTGTTCTCAGGTCAGGTTCTGTAGCTATGGTTCATACTCCTTTGCTCTTGCATTACTGTATTTACTCATACCAACTATTTTCAAATTTGAAGGATGGAATTGAAACTCCAATGGCGCAACAGGTATGTTTTAAACCTGTTTCTTTAACTGGTTTGCTGTTGTAACCTGCTCTATGTTGATTTCAGTTTCAATTGAATAAACAGTTATGTTCTCATGTCATGCACATTACAAGTGTTGTTATTGCTCTATAGTTACCCACACTTATATTCTGTCTATTCTGCTTTGTCTTGAACAAATATTATTTGAACTGTGTCTCTATCTTGATTTGGCAACAAAAACTAGAATGATATAGACCATAAAGTGACCATGGCACATAGATATATGTTTGTTTCATGCTGTTATCCTGTCCACTTTACTACTGAACTCATTTACCAAAATGAGTTTCATATACAACATGGTAAACATGTGATGTGTCTGCTTGTTTCTCTTTTAGAATGCGGACAAAATATTGGAGAACAGTACCGCGTTATCCAATGGTAAAGGAAGTAATGCAGATAAGGTTCAAGATAGTGAGACATCCCTGTTGGTCTCCAAGAAAGCTGATAAAAACTATCTTGACGACAGTGAGGGAACCCAAAAGTCCTGTCTTGATGTAGTGTTCGAGTTACTGGCCACTACTGCTGGCACAAGCTCTTCGAACTCGCTGCCTGAATCAGTTCGTCTTCTTGAGTCTCAACTTCAAGTTGAAAGACATCGATCAGATGTGCTGCGACAGGAAGCTGAAGGACTGAGGAAGTCCCTGCAGAATTCAGATGCATATTTTCTGGTGCAACAGCACGCGCTGGAGGATTTAAGCGCCAAACAAGAGAAAGTTAATAAGCTTGCTAAGCATCTTGCCAGCATTATGGGTACCCAAGATATTGTTTCTTGAGATCTTCTGAAGTGGTTTCAGTTCTGGATTTGTTTTGCTGCGGCGTTTATTTGCGCTGGTCGCCAACTTTGACAACCAGTGTATATGATATGCTGCTTTGTTCCCTATATTTGCACTGGTGGCGAACTTTGATGCCCAGTGGATGTAATATGTGTAACAACCGTGATAGCCTAGCATACGTTGCTTGCTTATTTATTTCCTTGTTGTCTTGTTTATTTATTTGCTTGTAGTCAGTGTGGTTCTTTTTAAAACTAGGCCACATAACCATGGGCTAATATTTACTGTAGTGACACTGGGCCTCCTACGGGCCGTAGAAACAGTGGGCCTTCTACGGGCCATAGAAACAGTAGGCCTTCTACGGGCCGTAGAAACAATGGGCCTTCTATGGGCCGTAGAAACAATGGGCCTTCTACGGGCCGTAGAAACAATGGACCTTCTACGGGCCGTATCATCAATGGGCCTTATACGGGCCGTATGACCATAACGGGCCGTCGTTAATAGGCCGTATTTGATGATGCTATGAAAACGGCCCAACGTATTAACGGACCACAAACGGGCTGATGTAACCACGGGCTGAATTTGGCCCACAAGCAGAAAATGACAGTAACGAGTCGTAAGTAAATGAATGATGGAAATGAGCCCAAGAATAAATGGGCTCTCAGAAGGCCGAAAGATAACATTTGCTGGAAACGGCCCAACTGAATAACGGGCCCTTAATAGGTATAAAGTGATATACTGTTCATTATGGGCCAGTTTCACCACGGGCCGTTAGTGGGTGTAAAGTGATACACTGTTCATTGCGGGCCAGTTTCACCACAGGCCGTTAATAGGCCAAGAGTTACATAGGGCCTCATATGGGCCGAAAGACGTCATGGGCCATACATGGGCCAGAAGTGAAAACGGGCTGGAATCATATTGGATGGCCCAGATGATGCTACTGGGCCTAATTCAGATAGGGCGTAACGGGCCTTGGGTTAGCGGGCTGTAAATGGGCTATATGCGAACAGGCCGTTAACAGGCTTTCCATGGGCCGGCCTGCCACCTTTTGACCAAGTCAAACGGGCCGGCCTTTTCACAGGAATGGGCCTCTGTTGGGCCGTGCCACGTGTCGATGTATCATAGGCGGCTTCTGTCCAATGAGTGGATGGCATCTGTCCCAACGGTGAGCCGACACGTGTTTCCTCCAGCCAATGATGATTTTACACGTGGAAAATCCCCATTGGTCGGGGCTGTTAACGGGTTATCGGATCCAAAACCCAACCCGATAGCTTAACGGCGTTCTGTTACGGTGGATGCCACGTGTCGGTCACCCTTGACGAAAGTAGTTCTGTGACGTGCGATTTATCGTCATGGAAGTGGACACTTCCGTGATGATAATTTTGATAATGTCATCGAACACTTCTACGACAGTACAGGTATGACTATCTTGATTCTGTCATAAATTTGTCATGGATGCACATGCATGACAAAAAACGCGACCTACTGTGACCAACACGTATCATCACGGAAGTGAATTTTTTTTGTAGTGGCTGGTACCAGCGCTACTGCTATGCATATTTCAAGCGCTACTACTAGGGTTTTCCTTAGTAGTGACAGTGGTATCGCCAGCCCACTAGGGTTCAAGTCCTAGTGCTCGCATTTATCTTGGATTTATTACAGGATTTCCGGCGATAGTCTTTCAGTGGGAGGAGACGTTCTCGTCGACTACGAGGCGCTTATCTTGGATTTTTTACAGGATTTCCGGCGATAGTCTTTCAGTGGGAGGAGACGTTCCCGTCGACTACGAGGCACTTACGAAGACTTCGTAAAATCTCAAGATGATATGCCGACTCGGTCTGTCAAAGATACTCATATGGGTAGGGGGTGCGTGTTTGCATTCATACGGGTGAGTGTATGCGTGTATATATGAGTTGTACCGATGTTAAAAAAAACAATGCACGACTAAGCGAATCAACCTGTGGTTGGATGATTAGGTGGACAGTGGTATCCCTAGCCCACCAATGTTCAAGTCCTGTTGCTCGCATTTATCCTGGATTTATTTTAGGATTTTCAGCGATACACGTTCAGTGGGAGGAGACGTTCCCGTCGACTACGAGGTGCCTATGGTGACTTCATAAAATCTCAAGATGATATGCCGACTCAGTCTCTCAGAGGTGCTCATAGGAATAGGGTGCGTGTGCGCGCGTTCATAGTGGTGAGGGTAGGCGCGTATATATAAGTGCTTGTGTCTTTAAGAAAAAGGAGGATAGACCCCTGCCTCTGTATCGGAACGATGGATGCGGCCATCTTATTAATTATTCACAGAGGCCATACGAAGTAATACATCAGTCAGCCTGAAGCCACCATCTAGGCAACGCCTGTTGCTACTCCTATCCCATTGATGAAGGTGTGCCGAATATCAGGGCCTATTACAACATCACACCAAACCCTAACATCTAAAGCTAGATGCCCCAACCCAACCACACATCGGGACTGGGTCCCATACTGGACCGACGCACTCTTAGAGGCTGCCGCCGCCATCTTCCATCGATCCATCTCCAGAGCAGAAACTGACCCATCGACCTTGTCTGGCTTGCCGTCGACGCCACCACGGCGCCAGGCAACTCCACCATCCTGCACGTATCCGAACACACGCACCCGTCGCCGAACCTTCGCAACACCATGCCACCAGGATCCACCGTCGGCCTTGCGGTGGATGAGACACCGCTCTTCCGCTTGTCCCGACCAACTAGCACTTGCTCCAAAACGATGCCCTCAGGAGGAACAACGACAACAAAGGTACCATCATCGTCCGATCCGGTAGATCGAGATCTATGGTTTCCTCTGGAGCATCAGAGTGGGTTGCCACGACTTGCAACAATGATGGCTCGAGAAAGGAACGACATCATAGATGCCGCCATCGTCCGTCATGACCGAAGTCGGTGCGATTTTCACCGGAAGTCGCATCCCCCCAACCTCGCAGCTGGCTGGAACCGAATGGATCCTCGCTGTGGAGATGAGGGCCGCCGTTGGCACGCCGGTAGGGAGCCTCCAGCCGCCCCTCACCGGTCCTCCTCGCGCCACCGGCCGGCCAAGGCCGTATGGAGACGGATCTGGTCAGGACGCCAGATCCGCAGCCATCGGAGCCACCCATGAGCCCGCGGCCGCCACACCGCCAACCATGTAGGTTCCCATCGCCACCGCGCAGCAGAGACGCTACCCGACTGCCGCCCCAGCCTCCCCACGTGAGACGCGGCCTCCGCCTCATAGGATCTGCCGCAACGACCACCCGCCTTGGATCTGCGGTGCAGGGCCTGCCGCCACCGCGACCCTTCAAATGCTCACTTCCACGGACGTTTTACACCGACACAACGCAGCATACACCGTTTGTCGTATCAGTACAGTTTCTAAGCTACCAGGAAATAGAGCCCTAGGAGCGATCTTGTGTTTTTTTCGTGATGGCCCAGCACACCAGCTCCCCTGCCCATACAAAGTACTCAACCGACTTCCCTAAAAAAAATGTACGCAACCGACATTAAGAGTCTGGTCAAACTCCTCACCCCGCATGTCTTTCTGCTTTGTGTTTCAAGAGAGAGAGGAGGGGCGATTTGGGGGACAAGGTCGACCACCGGTGCTTGCAACTTGGGTGAGGGTTAAGTTGGGCGAGGTGGTTGCTGGAGACAATGATAAAGGAAATATGCCTAGAGACAATAATAAAGTTATTATTTTATATTTCTTTATTCATGATAAATGTTTATTATTAATGCAAGAATTGTATTAACCGAAAACTTGATACATGTGTGAATACATAGACAAAATACCATGTCCCTAGTCGGAATTCAAGCTGAAATTTATTCAGTTGTATCGGATTTCAGAATCACGAGAAACCGGCACTGTTCAAGTACTATGCAATAGCCACTTGAAATGCTCCACGTGTTGTGATACAGATTTTCTGGCCCCGTACCTGGTGGCACGTTGTGGCGTTTCGCCGTCGATCCGCGTGGCATGGCATGTCGGCACAGCCAGCCAGCCAGCAGCCCAGCACCACCACAACTTGTGTAATTAAAGCCTCCTCCCGTCCTTCCTTCCCCGCGACAGAGCAACGCGGCCCCCAACCAAACCTCCTGACCAGCAGAGCAAGAGAGAGGGAGGGAGAGAGAGATCTCCCGATGGCGTCCCGGAGCTGCACCTTCGTGGAGATCCTGCTCGCCGTCATCCTGCCGCCGCTCGGCGTCTTCCTCCGCTACGGCTGCTGTAGCGTAAGCAATCCATCCCCTTCCTCTCCGCGAGGCGATCCATGCTGGATCCTGATATATTAGCAAACTAATAATAGTGTTTATTGGTCTTTCTTTCTGTCTGCCTTGAACAGATGGAGTTCTTGATCTGCCTGCTGCTCACCATCCTGGGCTACATCCCCGGCATCATCTACGCCGTCTACGTGCTCGTCGCGCATGGCTCTGCCTCGGAGGAGAGCGGCAGGGACTACGACGCCCTTGGTTGATATCGTGTAGCACCTCATGCCGTGCGAATCAACGTCCTGTGTGTGTGTGTGTGTGTGTGTTTCCATCTGCTGCACTGTGTGGCGTGCCTTCTTTCTATATCAGTCTGTAAATGCTGCTTAAACCGTGCTCCGGTTTCCCCGGCCGTCCTGTGATTCTCATACAACCGAATAAATTTCAGCTCTGAAGATTTTGCCCACTGGTTTACGCCAGTCGGTGAGCAGGTTTGTGTGACAAACAGGAGTTGCGATCCCAGGATTCCCCGCCACTCATTGTGTGGCGATATTTCTCCGATCGGACTTAATTGTGTGTGCTATATGCTTCATTGATGGAGCAGAGATGCTGTCGACTCTCTCATGTCCAAAACAAACCGCCGAGACGTGCTTTTGTTTCGGCATGCTGTGGACGTGCTGACAGCCTGAAAGGATTGCTGCCACGCCTGGGCTGCGGCGAAGCAGAGGTTTGCTTGTGATCTGATCTCATGTGATGGGCTGGATGGGGCATCCGTCCAGGTGCGGCTCGTCGTCGGCTACTAGAGCAGGAGCAGCAGGTGGAGATGGGACGGCGGGACGGCTCGTCTGCGGCTGGCGCTGCAAGCACGCTGCTTTACATTTTGAGGCGGAACGATGTTCGGCGGCACTGATTGACCCACTTTGGTTGGATGCCGCTCTATTTAGATGCCACGACATCTAAACAGCCTTCTATGCTACCAAATTAATCCGTGTAAACTGGTTTTACCCGTTGACGCACGCTCGTTGCTCTCTGATTTGACTCATTCCCTTCGTCATTCTACGCAACAGCCTCTGTTCATATGGATGGGTAAAGAGGTAATAACATAGGTGGTGCTCGAACTTGCCACTGGGGTCCACTTTAGTGCCTAAAAACTTAAAAAATACATCGAACTGGTTCTAAAATTTGACGCGAGTGTGCAAATACGTTGCTAATGCCATTCATAGACGTAAAGGGTGCTGACCGTAGCACAGTATTTGATTGGCGTGGCATAGTATCCACTTGTAGCAACGAAACTGGATTTTAGTTGAATATAGTATGTCCCTATGACTGGTGGGGCCCTCCTGTCAATAGACAAGAAAACCAAAATAAAAATTGCCATGAAGTGTATGGGCGCGCTGTGCTAGCCACTCAGCTTTAAGGTAGCCAGACTTGGCCCCTCAGCTTTAATACTTGTGCTACTTAAATTGGCTGCAATCAGTGCGGCCCATTTAGCACATGTTATTTTACTTAAAATATCTGTGAATTATAATCACAATAATACAAATGCTACCATTCACACGTTAACGTCTGTAGATAATAATAATAATAATAATAACTTAGATTCAAATATTTGTGTGTTATTAATAGTTACCTCGTAGTATACAAATATTCGCGTGCCTGTATTATTAAAAAAAAGCTATAAACCAAGCCCCAAGCCATGTCATGCATTATAAATATTTGTGGTACATAAATAATAACCTCGTGGTACAAAAATATTCATGTGCACAAAAAAGAAAAAATATATAAATGTTCCAGTAATTTTAAGAAATAAGAAATATTAACATATTATTTTTAAAATACTATTTTTAATATAGTGAATGAATATTTACGTACATGCCTGGATCATATTTAATTTGAAGAAATTTATGGATAACAACATTTACTAAATACTTACGAATATTCACTGGCGTATAATTTCACTCATGGCTTATATTCTTAAGTTTTGTATAATGTAAATATAATCCACGAGTGAATATTCATATGTACATTTTAAATTTTAAATTATGAATAATTTTTAATTATAGAAACATTTTCTTAAATGACATACTTATGAATTATACAAATATGCATTTAATTACTCAAATATTTGAATAATTAAAATAATTTACGAACTGTAATTTTAAAATATTTTTATTATTTTATATTAAATTATACAAACATTGTTATAATTCGTATCTATTATTTTAGTTATATTAATGTGTTTTAAAATAATACATGAATATCCTAAAAGTTAAATGAACATTTTTTTAAGTTAGTTATTTTAGTTATATGTACAATATTTATAACTATTAATACCACACGAATAATTGAACTTTATTTGCATTACTGTGATTTATAATTTACAGATTTTTACATTTTTAAAAGTTAACATCTGCTAAATGGGCAGCACTAACTGCAAGCAATTTAAGAAGCACGAGCCTTTTATATTTCATAGTACATCTAGCCTAAGGGGCCGAAGTTTGCATATAAAGGTATCTGTTTGTGTGGCTTGTAAAATTACATCTAGCACAGCTCGCCCCCATTCTTCAGTTTGCTTGTTCAAACCCAGTTCCTTAGCATTTCTTATTTTAGTTTTCTTGTGTACTGACAGATGAGGCCCACTTTTTATAGACATAATATTCAACTAAAATCCGGTTTCGTCGCTAAAAGTGGACCCCATGCCACCTCAGCAAAATACGGTGCTACGGTCAGCACCCTTTATGTCTACGAATGACATTAGCACCGTATTTGCACGCTTCATGTCAAGTATTAGAACCAGTTCAACATATTTTTCAAGTTTAGGCACCAAAATGAACATTGATTGCAATTTCAAGCACCATTGGTGGTAAATAAAATCTGATGCATGTCGCCTGCTTGTCTTCAGTCAGAAAGACATGTGTTTGGCACTTCTATAACTTTTTGTTTTTCAGAGTAGCCGAATTGTATGCTGATGTCGTCATAATTCACCCATTACCTTAAATTTCAGAATTGTAAACAACCATTTTTCATGGATTATTTAAGCATTCCCTTTTGATACATCTATTCACTCTTGCGTAGTTAGAGACCATTCTCTTGCTAAAAAAATTATATGCTCTGACCTTCCGCTCAGCACTTCTCATGTCTTTCAGTGTGTTTGACACTTCTATATGTTTTTGTTTTTTCAGAGTAACCAAATTGTATGCTGATGCAGTCATAATTCATCCATTACCTTAAATTTCAGAAGTGTAAACAACCATTTTTCATGGATTATGTAAGCATTCTCCCTTGATGCGGTAATCTGCCAAGAGGTTCCGCAAGCCAGAAAAGCTTCATGAAATCAGTGTCTTTTTATTCTTTCTATTACAATATTTCCCCCCTTTGCACTGTACAGAGATGAGACATGAGAAGGCATGCTCGCGACAAATGGCGGTGCTGAGCGGAAGGTCAAAGCATATCTTTCGTTCTTCTGAGATGGAACATACAACAATACATGTATTACTCAAAAAAGGTTTCCCCCGCTTTGTATTCCAAAGCAAACCATCAATGTACACATCACAATGCTGGGGCGAGCAGCACATCAAGCCCAAAGAAAAAGAAGAAGAAATAAATGCCAACAATGGCAGCTCGAAGTGGAAGACCCGCGACCGCTGCGTCCTCCGGAAACAAACCACCACAACCCGAGGCTCCGATCTACCGCGAACTAAGCAGCACCTCCAAGAAGGGAGCGACGCCGATGACGCTGCTGCCCGGACAAGTCCTAGGGTTTCCCCCAGTACGCGGAGGGAGGTAGGGGATAGCTACTCCTGACACCCTCCAAGAAGGGATAATGGCACCCGCCGGTGTCACCGCATCGGAGCCGGACGAATCGACAAGGATTTCTCCCGCACGCCAAACCCCACCGGCCAACCGGAGTCGACCAGCCAAACCATCGCCTAACCATGCGCCATCACGGTTGCGCCGCCACCAACGCCGTCTCGCTGCGAGCACCACCACGAGCCAAGAAGACCGGAGAGAAGAGCCAAGCGACGGGAGCAGCAACACCAAGGTTGGGCGGGAAGGAACCACCTCCACTGCCGTCGTGCGGGAGGGGGGGGGGCTCTGGCGCCGTCGCGGTAGCCGTCCAGACACGGCATCGGGGCATAGTAGGCAACCCCTGGCTCGACCAGGCCCGAAACGGGGCGCTAAGCCCCGCCGGCCACGCTGTAGCAGGCTGGCGTCGACGCCGCCAGCACCCTGCCCATTATCACCACTCGCCACCGCCTCGTGAGGGCCACGCCAACGCCACGCCTGTTGCCGGCCCACCTGGCCCAGATGGTGCCCGAAGGGCCTAGATCTGGGCCGACCGGCGCCACCAACTCGCCCTCCCCCGCCAACGGCGCCGCCGCCGCCCAGAGTTCGCCCCCGCCCGCGACAGGAAACCTCGCCGCCGCTTGAAGACACCTCCCGGAGCCACTCCGTCCCGTGCCAGATAAACCCTAGATGTGGAAGGGTCGGGAGCCGCTGCAGCCAACGTCGCCCGAGCCAGGCCCGCGGCGGGCGACGGCGGCAGGAAGGAGGAGAGAGGGGAAGGAGGGGAGGCGCGACCGGCCGCCCGCGGGGGCGACGTGGTCGCGGTCGAGAGGGGAGCACTACAAAAAAAAGACATATCCGTGACATTTTGGGCCGAATGAAGTTTTTTTTGTCATGCTTATGACACTTCTATGACTATAATTGTGACAAAACCCGGTATCATCATAGATGTGGTGGGCTCCTACTTCTATGACAAAAAATCATGAAAGAAAATGGGTTTTTCTTCCTGGGCGGGCCGGAGACGCAACTGCATGACATTCTTTGGGCCGTCCATGACGGAAAAAACCATGGTAGAAGCGATGACGAGGAAAATATCGGGGAGTTCCCGGTTACAGTGGGTGGTCGGGGGCCGAGCGATGCGTGTTTCTCTCGTACACGTACGCATGTGGGTGCGAGGCGTTGGTCCCTAACCGAACCTGAGCGAGGCATTCACCTACTGAACCCGAGCGATTGCGCTGCAGGCTACGCGTTACTGAACCCGAGCGATCGATCGATCCCTGGCTGTTAACTAAACCCGATCGAGCGATTCCTTAGCTACTGCATCTAACTGAAGCCGATCGAACCTGCTGCCTCCTTCCCTTGATGAACAGTGAGCATTGTTGGGGGGGGGTGTGGATGAACAGTTCCCGGTGGGGGGTTGGATGAACAGGACCCCATGCTAGTAGAGGTCATTGTCGCTGGATGAACAGGACCCCGATCGGTCGAGCCGGTTGGGGGTGGATGAACAGGACCTCGTGGAGGGCTTGATGAACAGGATGACCCAGTGGAGGGTGCTACCTCTTCAGCTTGCGTTGGTTTTTCCCTTGAAGAGGAAAGGGTGATGCAGCAAATTAGCGTAAGTATTTCCCTCAGTTTGAGAACCAAGGTATCAATCCAGTAGGAGATAACGCACAAGTCACTGAATATCTGCACAAACAATCAACAACTTGCACCCAACGAGATAAAGGGGTTGTCAATCCCTTCACGGTCACTTGCAAAAGTGAGATCTGATAGAGATAGATAAACGGTAAAGTAAATATTTTTGGTATGTTTGGTTTATAGATCGAAAAAATAAAGATTGCAAAATAGTATATCAGAAACTAGTATGATGTAAAAGAGAACTTATATGATGGAAAAGAGACCCGGGGGCCATAGGTTTCACTAGTGGCTTCTCTTAAGATAGCAAATATTACGATGGGTGAACAAATTACTGCTGAGCAATTGATAGAAAAGCACATAGTTATGACGATATCTAA
Organism: Triticum aestivum; assembly: GCF_018294505.1. Lineage (NCBI taxonomy): Eukaryota > Viridiplantae > Streptophyta > Magnoliopsida > Poales > Poaceae > Triticum > Triticum aestivum. The sequence goes on from NC_057807.1 coordinate 544,858,820, forward strand.
GGCAATGATCATGAACATAGGCATCACGTCCGTGTCAAGTAGACCGAAACGATTCTGCATCTACTACTATTACTCCACACATCGTCCGACTCCTGCCTGCATCTAGAGTATTAAGTTCATAAAGAACAGAGTAATGCATTAAGTAAGATGACATGATGTAGAGGAATTAACTCAAGCAATATGATGAAAACCCCATCTTTTTATCCTCGATGGCAACAATACAATACGTGCCTTGCTGCCTCTACTGTCATTAGGAAAGGACACCGCAAGATTGAACCCAAAATTAAGAACTTCTCCCATTGCAAGAAAGATCAATCTAGTAGGCCAAACTAAACCGATAATTCGAAGAGACTTGCAAAGATATTAAATCATGCATATGAGAATTCAGAGAAGAACCAAATAATATTCATAGATAATCTGATCATAAATCCACAATTCATTGGACCTCGGCAAACACGCCGCAAAATAGTATTACATCGAATAGATCTCCAAGAACATCGATGAGAACATGGTATTGAGAATCAAAGAGAGAGAATAATCCATCTAGCTACTAGATGACCCATAGGTCTGTGGTAAACTACTCATGCATCATCGGAGAGGCAATGGTGTTGATGAAGAAGCCATCCGTGATCGAATCCCGCTCTGGCAGGACGCCGGAAAAGGCCCCTAGATGGGATCTCACGGATACACAAGGTTGTGGTGGGGGAAAAGTTGTTTTGTGGCTCACCTGGATGTTTTTAGGGCATAGGAGTATATATAGGCGAAGGAGCTAGGTCAGGGGAGCTACAAGGGGCCCATGAGGTAGGGGCGCGCCCTACCCCCCTGGGCACGCCCTCCTACCTCGTGGCTGCCTCGTTGCATCTCCGACTTCATCTCCAAGTCTTCTGGTTTCCTTTCGGTCCAAGAAAGATCATCACGAAAGTTTCATTCCGTTTGGACTTTGTTTGGTATTCCTTTTCTGCGAAACTCTAAAATAGGCAAAAAAAACAGAAACTGGCACTGGGCTCTCGGTAATAGGTTAGTCCCCGAACTAATATAAAATAGCATATAAATGCCTATTAAACATCCAAAGCAGATAATATAATAGCATGGAACAATAAAAAATTATAGATACGTTGGAGACGTATCAAGCATCCCCAAGCTTAATTCCTGCTCATCCCCGAGTAGGTAAATGATAAAAATAGAATTTTTGATGTGGAATGCTACCTAACATATTTATCCATGTAATTTTATTTATTGTGGGATGAATGTTCAAATCCGAAAGATTCAAAACAAAATTTTAATATTGACATGAAAACAAGAATACTTCAAGCATACTAACAAAGCAATTATGTCATCTCAAAATAACATGGCCAAAGAAAGCTTATCCCTACAAAATCATATAGTTTGGCTATGTTCCATCTTGGTCACACAAAATATTCAAATCATGCACAACCCCGATTTCAGCCAAGCAATTATTTCATACTTTAGTATTCTCAAACTTTTTCAACTTTCACGCAATACAAGAGTGTGAGCCATGGACATAGCACTATTGGTGGAATAGAATGGTGGTTGCGGAGAAGACAAAAAAAGAGAAGATAGTCTCATATCAACTAGGCGTATCAATGGGCTATGGAGATGCCCATCAATAGATATCAATGTGAGTGAGTAGGTTTGCCATGCAACGGATGCACTAGAGCTATAAGTGGATGAAAGCTCAAAAAGAAACTAAGTCTGACCGTCTGTCTGTGAGTGATAAGTTGTGCTGTATTTGAGGGCGGTCCCCAGAGCTTGATGGAGTCGGGACCAGAATGCGGAGGTAAAGAGTGAGCCTCTGTCTGAAGTGATTGTTCTTGGCACTCCATGCAGACTGACAATCCAGGACACATATAATTGTGCAAGTTAACCAGCTCTATATGTGGTGCGGATGGGAATAAAGTGAGCCACTTTAGTTAGCGTGTCCACTATGACCCATACTGCATCATTGCCTCGATGAGTCCTGGGTAGACCGGTGACAAAGTCCATGCAGAAATCATCCCATTTCCATTGCGAGATGGGTAGGGGTTGGAGAAGTCCGGCGGGTTTCTGGTGTTCCGCCTTTACTTTGTTGCATATGTCACAACAAGCGACAAAATAGGCGATGTCCTTTTTCATTCCATCCCACCAAAATATCTGCAGAAGGTCTTCGTACATTTTGGTACCTTCGGGGTGTATTGAATACGAAGATTCATGTGCTTTTGCCAAAATCTTCTTTCTCAAATCTGCTTTCTCGGGTACACATATCCGTTCTTGAAACCTGATCGTTCCTTGTGCGTCCTCAAATAAATCCCGAGACTTGCCTTCTTGTAGATGTCTAAGATGACCTTGTAGATTTTTGTCGTTGGCATGGGCCATGCGAACCTCATCCTCGAGAGTAGGAGTTACTTCCAAAACATTTGCAAGACCAGCGTTTACAGTTACCAAGTTAAGCTGAGCGATCTCTTGTTGGAGTTCCGGAGGCAAGGACTCCATCATGTCATTTAGATTGATAGGCTTGCGACTGAGGGCATCATCAACCACATTAGCTTTTCCCGGATGGTAATTTATTCCCAGATCATAGTCCTTTACCAACTCGAGCCATCTTCGTTGTCAAAGATTTAAGTTTGGCCGGGTAAATATATATTTCAGACTCTTGTGGTCGGTAAATATCTGACATCTTTTTCCAATGAGTTAGTGTCTCCAAATTTTTAGAGAGTGCACAACAGCGGCCAACTCCAAATCATGTGTAGGATAATTCCCTTCGTTGGGTCGTAGCTAGTGAGATGCGTAGGCTACCACCTTGCCATCTTGCATGAGTACGCACCCAATACCTTTTCTGGATGCATCACAATACACATCAAAACTGCGGTAAATGTCTGGGAGACTCAGTACCGGTGCTGAAGTTAATCTGGTCTTTAGCTCGTTAAAGCTCTTCTCACAGTCCTCAGTCCATTCAAACTTCTTATCTTCTTGAGGAGCTCTGTCATTGGCTTGGCGATCTTGGAAAATCCTTCGATGAACCGGTGGTAATATCTGGCTAATCCAAGAAAACTCTGAATTTCGGATATAGTCATGGGTGCTGCCCAATCAAGCACATCTTTTACTTTGCTGGGATCCACTGCGGCGCCTTCTGCTGATAGAACATGTCCCAGAAATCCGACTTGTTTGAGCCAAAACTCACACTTGCTGAATTTTGCATATAGTTGATGGTCACGAAGTCTCTGTAAGACTGCTTGGAGGTGTTCCTTGTGCTCTTCTTTTTGAGTATATGAGAATGTCATTGATGAAAACCACCACGAACTTATGCAAGAATTCCATGAACACCTTATTCATCATATGCATGAAAAAGGCTGGGGCATTTGTGAGACCGAAAGATCACCATATATTCATAGAGACCGTAGCGGGTAGTGAACGCGGTCTTAGGAATATCTTCCTTCTTGATCTTGAGCTAATGGTATCCGGTCATTAAATCAATCTTGGAAAATACTTTTGCCCCACTGAGTTGATCAAATAGATCATCAATCCTTGGTAGCGGGTATTTGTTTTCGATGGTGACATCGTTCAATCGATGGTAGTCCACACACATTCTGAGACTGCCGTCTTTCTTGTCCACGAATATTACGGGTGATCCCCATGGTGACGAGCTTGGGCGGATATATCCTTTCTGTAGCATCTCATCAAGTTGTTTCTTTAATTCCACGAGTTTAGATGAAGGCATATTTCTTGTATAATGGTGTTGCCCCAGGCACGAGATCAATTGCGAACTCAAGCTCTTGTTCTGGCGGCATTCCTGGTAATTCCTCGGGGAATACATCGAGAAATTCACTGTCCACCGGAATTAAATTCAATTCTTCAGCTACAGCGGTGAGGACCAGTTCTTTGTTGGGTACACTTCTACGGGTGTAGAATTTTATGGATTGCCCTTCCTGAGTTGTCAGGGTGACTTCTCGGGTTGCACAGTTGATGCATACTTGGTATTGGGTCAACCACTTCATTCCCAAAATAACATCCAACTTGGCAGATTCGATGACAATCAAAGTAGTTGGAAAACGGACTCCCTTAATATCAATTTCCAAATTTCGGCAGACCAGATTGCTTTTGAGTACGGATCCCGGGGATTGAACCAACATACTTTTTCCAAAAGCGAGCAAGGAAATTTGTTTCGGGCAACGAAACTCCGAGAAGCAAAAGAGTGGGAAGCCCCAGAGTCAAATAAAACTATTGCGGGTATGCTATTAACAGGGAACATACCAATGACGACTTCGGGGTTTTCCTGGGCTTCGTCTGCGGAGAGGTGATAAACTTGTCCTTGGATGATCTTTTGGGCAGGGTATGACCCCATTTGGTTGACTTGCGGCCGGAACGGGGCATTTGACTTCTTGGGACACTGTCTGGCATAATATCTGGTCTGTCTGCAATTGAAATAGGAGTTGTTGCGCTGACACTCTTTGCGCACTGGACTGGTCATGACATTTTTGACTTGGGTAGTGGTCTTATTCACATTCTGCTGCCAATTTGGTTTGTACTCCACTTGAGTCTGCTGCCAGGTACGGGCCTTCTGCACGGGCTGTCCGTCCCTCTTAGGCTTGAATTTACGCTTGTGGTCATTATTTGCGGGCCGATTGTCATGCACAGTCTTGTGCTCCCTTTCTGCGATGAGGGCCTTGTTTACCAAAGACTGGAAGTCTGGAAAGTCAAGCATGCAGAGAGCACTCTTGAGGTGTTGATTTAATCCTCCGAGGAACCTGTCAATCTTCCTTTCTTCTGTGGCCACATCATAGAGAGAATAACGGGCCAAATGATTGAATTTGTGTATATATTCACTTACTGACAAATTTCCTTGAGTGAGACTGAGGAATTCGCGTTGCTTGACCTTCATTATACCAGCGGGAATATGGTACTTGCGGAATTGGTCCTTGAAATTAGTCCAGGTGATTTCTTCGCCCCCAGACCACATAGCTTTAAAATTATCCCACCTATAGCAGCTGCTCCTTCAAGATAGTGGGTAGCGAACGGAACCTTGTCATCTTCTTCCGTACGAGAAATGTCAAGCTTCTTCTCAATAGTTCGTAACCAATCATCTGCTTCCAGAGGATCAACCACTTGACTGAAACTAGGAGGCTTAGTCCTTTGAAAATCTGACAGCTTTGAGTGATGACCATTCTGCACTATAAAAAAATACACTTCCGCGATGATACGTGTTTGTCACAGTAGGTCGCGTCTTTGTCATGCATGTACATCCATGATGATTTTATGACAGAATCAAGATAGTCATACCTGTGTTGTCGTAGAAGTGTTCCATGACATTACCAAAATTATCATCACGGAAGTGTCCACTTCCATGACGATAAATCACGCGTCACAGAAGTGCTTTCGTCAAGGGTGACCGACACGTGCATCCACCGTAACGGAACATCGTTAAGCTACTAGGTCCGGTTTTGGATCTGATAACCCATTAACAGCCCGGACCAATGGGGATTTTCCACGTGTAAAATCATCATTGGCTGGAGGAAACACGTGTCGGCTCACCGTTAGGACAGATGTCATCCACTCATTGGACCGAAGGTGCCTATGATACGTCGACATGTGGCACGGCCCAACAGAGGCCCATTCCTCTGAAAGGGCCGACCTGTTTGACTTGGTCAAAAGTTGCAGGCCGGCCCACAGAAAGCCTGTTAACGGCATGTTCGCATATAGCCCATTTACAGCCCGCTAACCCAAGGCCCATTACGACCTATCCGAATTAGGCCCAGTAGTGTCATCTGGGCTGTCCAATATGATTCCAATCCGTTTTGACTTGGCCCATGTATGGCCCATGACGTCTTTCGGCCCATATGAGGCCCTTTGTAACTCTTGGCCCATTAATAGCCCGTGGTGAAATTGGCCTGTAATGAACAGTGTATCACATTATACCCATTAACGACACATTATTCCATTGGGCCATTTTAAGCCCATGTTACCTTTCGGCCTTCTCAGGGCCCATTTATTCTTGGGCTCATTTCCAGCATTCGGTTACTTACGGCCCATTACTGTCATTTTCTGCTTGTGGGCCAAATTCAGCTTCTGGTTACAGTCGGCCTGTTTGTGGCCCGTTAATACGTTGGGCCATTTTCATGTCAAAAAAAACCCGTTGGACTATTTTCATAGAATTATCAAATTCGGCCTATTAACGGCCCGTTATGGTCCACGAATAGTATCGCCCATGAATGGCGAAATGATTATACGCCCCGTAGAAGGCCCATGGATCCTACGGCCCGTAGAAGACCAATGGATCCTAATGCCCGTAGAAGGCCCATGGATCATACGACCCATAGAAAGTCCATGGATCCTACGACCCGTAGAAGGCCCATGGATCCTACGGCCTGTAGAAGGCCCATGGATCCTATGGCCTGTATAGAAGACCAATGGATCCTACGGCCCGTAGAAGGCCCATGGATCATACGGCCCGTAGGAGGCCCATGGTTACAACAGTACGTGTGTTGCGATGATTACTGTGGCCTAGTTACCAAAAATAGGTTATTGTGGCCACTAGAAAAACACGGAAAAAGAACTGCAATGACTACAAGAAAAACAACTAAACAAGACAACAAGGAAATAAATAAGCAAGCAACTAACGCTAGCCTATTACCGCTATTACACATATTACACCCACTGGGCATCAAAGTTCGCCACCAGTGCAAATATAGGGAACAAAGTAGCATATTACATACACTGGCCGTCAAAATTGGCCACCAGTGCAAATAAACATGGCAGCAAAACAAGAGCATAACTGAAACAACTTCAGAAGAGCTCAAGAAACGTTATCCTGTGTATCCACCATGCTGGCAATAAGCTTAGCAAGCTTATTAGCTTTGTCCTATTTGGCGCTAAAATCCTCCACCGCGTGTTGTTGCACCAGAAAGTATGCATCTGAATGCTCCAGGGACTTCCTCAATCCTTCTGCTTCTTGTCGCAGCACAACTGATAGATGTCTTTCAGCTTGTAGTTGAGACTCAAGAAACCAAACTGATTCAGACAGTGAGTTTGAATAGCTTGTGCAAGTGGTAGTGGCCAGTAACTCGAACACTAAACCAAGACAGGACTTTGGGGTTATCTCACTGTCTTCAAGATAGTCTTCCTTAGCTGTTTTATTAGCTTTGTTGGAGACCAACAAGGATGTCTCACTATCTTGAACCTTATCTGCATTACTTCCTTTACCATTGCTTGATAAGGCACTCTTCCCCAATATTCTGCCAGCATTCTAAAAGAAGAAGCAAGCAGACACTTAACATGTTTAGCATGTACTAGTATATGAAACTCATTTCGGTGAACTAGCTGATTAGTAAGGTGGACAAGATTAAACTACCAAGTCTTCTATTGCCAAGTACTAGTACATAATAAAAGCATCAAACAAACATATATCTATGTCCTATGGTCACTTCATTGTCTTGCCAAATCAAAATAGAGACATGGTTCATATCATATCAATTCAAGACAAAGAAGCAGTGGAAGAATACAAAGCGTGGGAAACTACACGGCACAACAAGATTTTAGATGGGTACCACGGGTCTACATGTACAACAACACTATTGGCTCTGTTGTGATGCTAGTAATGTGCATGATATGAGAAGTCAACTATATACACAATTGAAATTGAACTCAACAGAGCTATTGATAAGAGCAAACCTGTTAAAGAAACATGCGTGAACATACCTGCTGTGCCATTGGAGTTTCGATTGGATCCTTCAATTTAAAAATAAGTTCGTATGAGTAAATACAGTGATACAAGAGCAAAGTAGTACACACGATAGCAATGGAATCTTAAATTAGAACAGTTGTTCTTCAGGTTTAGGCTCTTGTTCTACATGAACAGAGTATAGTAAGACGCAAGAATATAGTACTTAAAAATAGAAAATGAGCTCATATACCTTACCACATTCTTGGTTCAGGACCAGTACAGAACAAGGCGTTCCCATTCATCATCTAGTAAATGTGTCTCAGGAGAATGTAAGGGAATTTGATGAGTTTCTTTGCTGGTGAAGTACGTTTTCTTCAGGTAATTCTGATACTGCCACCAAGCATTCTTGAAGATAGCAGAGGTATTAGCACAGGTTACCTCATCCTGAGTTTCCAAATCGGTCCTTCTCTATAGAGAAAAATGGGAAAATTTGCTGTATTATAACCATCATGGAGGTAGGATGTATGGGACAAAGTAAAGTAATTGCCATGAATAACATTACTTACACATAACTCCTGGACAAACACCTGCAACTGGCATTTTCCTTCATCTACAATATAATATTTCCAAGATGGGAAGATACACACATAGGATTTAACAACATCAAATGCGATATATGCTAAACTACGACTAGCTGGTTGTGCTTCCTCCATGGGAATAGGCATACTAACTGGTGGAGTTGGGGTTTGCCATAGTAGTACTGGCCCTTTGGGCACTGGAGCTGCCTTACTAACTGCTTTTGTTTGGGAGCTCTGTGGTGGAGATGGTGTTGTGTCAACATGAACTGGGTTACTATCTTCTGGGGTTGGGGTTAGATTGGGTGAAGTTGGTTCTCTGTCCATCGCAGTAGGGGTACAATATGTGAGAATTTGGGTTATGTGTGGTAGGGCTGGTTCTCGTGCATGTACAACCGGGGTGCTATCTCCACCAAGAAGTAGCACTGTTTTATTTGAAGACCATGTTTTTACTCCGCTAGATACTGGCATCACCCGCTCCAATTCAAATGGCTGATAAACAGGAAACATAGTTGAATGTACAGACATTGTATGAGAGACAAATGCAATAGATAGTGTGGAAAAAAGAGGGCATGAAATAGTTGACATGTATATTGTTTAAATAAAACAGATAGCGTGACATAATTTCACATATATGATGTCTATCTAAACTGGATAGCATAGCATAACATAATTCAAAGATATGATGAATAACTAAACAGGATCGCATGACATAATTCACCTACATGTTATCTAAGTAATCAGGATCGCATGATTTAATTCACATATATGATTTATATGCTAAACAGAGGGCATTCGATATGATGTCTGAACTAAGAACATGGTGTTGAATATTGTGTATATGATGTCTAAACTATGCAATGCAAGACACCATATGCATGATATGAGTAGTATAACCGTGCCAAGTTAGAGCATACACCTCGGTAGGGGAATATGACTGGTCATTTGTCTCTTAATCCATTTCTGAGGAGCTATCGGGACCCAACAAGAGATCTGCTTCGATAGGTAGCACTGTCTGCTCTAAAGGCCTTGTTTTCACTCCAAATTTTTCCATCTCCCACCCAAATGGCTGATTCACAGGAAGAGTAGTTTAATGTACAAACATTGCCGACAAATGGAAATGTAATGAAGAAAATGATGGGCAAGATATCATTCGAATATATGATGACTGGTTAAACATGATGGCATTGCACATTTCACATATATTATGGCTGGCTAAAAGACATGAGACTGCATAATTCCCATATATGATATAGAAACTAAACAGGTGGCATTACAGAACATGTCTAAAGTAAGCAGATGCCATATATGATGTCAAAAGTAGGCACTGCAAGGCAACATATGCATGATATGACTAACATCATCATGCCAAGGTAGAGCAAACACCTTGGGGGTTAATAGGAGTGGTCAGCTGCGTCTGCCTCCGCCTCAGAACATATATCTTCCTCTAGATTACAATCTAGAGAGGGGGGGGGAGGGTTTGCCATTGAACCCACCATGGAGCGATGTCTGCATGACATTGCATTGCCACGCAAAACTCTTCTCTTTTTCTCTACATGTTCAGCATGACTGTGTACAATATCTGACATGAATACGGAAAAAATATGGTGAGATTATGTAAGGAGAGCATGCAGAAATTTAGAATGATGGTAACAACCAGTGGATGGATCCAAAAATAATGATAGCAGGCTAATGATTGCTTTAATTTAATAAAAAGACAGATGATGATTGCTTTACTATTTGTTTCCCACCCAAGATGAACAACATAGACATACCCTAGGTGAACCAGATATTAGACAGGGATACTATTCATTGCTGCCTCGATATGTGCCCCACAACTAATTTAGAACTCAAGTTTGAACATTAATTTGGACCTGACTTGGAGTCTAAGAGGTGAACAGGATGATAAAGTAGCAGGTAATTTTAAGAAATGCATAACATAAGCAGAAACAAAAGAGTGCGACCTATCTTGTGGACTCGTGTACTCCTCAGGTTCATCTGCTGAGTCGATGATGGTGATGTCGTTGCGGTGGGTGCACACGGCAGGGAAGGTGATCTAGGCGGCGAAAGACGGTCAGGAGTCGTGATGTCTGGTTTGGTGGATAATTCTGTCGATGGAGCAGCTCGGTTGAGGTGGACGACATCGCGGTAGGAGCGGGACAAACCACACAAGGTTCCCTTCGACACCTACCTGTAACTGAAGTAATTCTGTAAGGGCTCATTTGGTTTGTATGATTCTAAAAATGCAGGGATAGGAAAAACACCGGAATAGGATAGGAATGCACATGGTAAACAGAGTATTTGTAAACACAGGATTTCTGTCAACTTGGGTGTTTGCTTCACAAGAATTGGAAGAGCAGAGGAATGCAAAGAAACATGGCCAAAATAAAGTGAAACCATATGAAAGTGTGCACAGTTAGAATGTTATTCTACCACTAATGCACTTGGTCTTGTTTTCATGCATAGGATTTTGAAAAGTAAGTCCAGGTGGATGTTTTGCTCCATTACTTTCAACAAAATGCATGAATAATTGAATAGTAGAGTGCCATAAGAAAATTCCCTATTGCTATGTTTTTCCGTTGAACCAAAATGGCCCTAATGGATCGACATGAATGTAGAGTAATAAGTGATGCAACAAGTGTAGAACCTCTTTACCGTAGCCGTGTCGACCTCAGCATCATTGGGTTGGTCGCTGAAGAAGTTGAGGCAGAGGTGAATGTCAGAGGTGTGGAGGAAGATCTGAGGAATCTGTAGATGGCGTCCAGGGCACTGCTCTATTGTGATGGATTGTTTTGTCGTTGGAGCAGCTCCGATGAGCAATAAGACGTCAAGGCTGAAGCAGCACAAGACAGACATCGTTAATCTCAAGTGGGATTCTAATAGCATCTCAAATAGATGATGTAAAATTTACACCACCTGACTACAACAGATGAGGTAAACTGTTGACTCTGAACTTAACTGTCGAAACTGAAATTTACTGTGGAATCTAAATGTTACTATCAAAACTGAATGCAATGGTAGCAGAGAGGCACTTGACATGTAGTTTAGGGAGGGCCTGCAGTTCATCTTCAACCTGCACCCCCCTGAGCCGCCAGCCACCACTGGCCGAACCGCCGGCCCCAGCGCCGCCTCGCCGCCCCGAAACAACTCCCCACCGCTGGTCCGCCGCCGCCCCGGCCATCCCTCTAGGCCCCCCGCCACCACCCTAGAGCCTAAGATATATAGTGGGGTACCTCTCCGGCGAACCCCCCCTCCCCGCTGCGGGTGGTTCTTCCGTAACTCCGGCGAGCCCCCCACCCCTTGAAAATCGACTGACCCAAAAGTCAATTTAATCGACTGAAGTGTAGCTAAATCGGAGTAGAGCAGTAGCACGAGCGAGGGGGAGAGCAACAACAATAGTGTGAGAGAGCGAGTGAGAGCCGGAGCTACAGCAGCTGCACGAGCGAGCGAGCGAGCAAGAGTTGGAGCAGCAGCAGCAGCGCGAGCGAGCGAGCGAGAGCCGGAGAAGCAGCAGCTGGGCGAGCGAGCGAGAGCCGGAGCAGCAGCAGCGTGAGCGAGCGAGCGAGAGCCAGAGCAGCAGCAGATCCGGCTGGTATGGACGTTGCCGCCGAAGGGGCCTCGCACTGGGGGAGAGCCGCCATGGAGATGTCGCCCGCAGCGCCGACTTCAAGGTAACCACTCCATGGGGGTGCGGGATGGAGCACCGTTGGCGCCGGGAGGTCGAGTTAAGGAGGAGGTGCGATGCGATGAGTGTAAAACCTCTTTGGTGGTGCCGAGTAGGACCCGGCTTCGTCCGAGGAGTCGGTGAGGATATTGCGGTTTTGGTGGAGCAGGTTAAGGCGGCGCTGTGGGGATGGAGCAGCCGCGATGGACGAGGCGATCGTCGCAGCACACTACAAAAAAAATACACTTCCGTGATGATACGTGTTTGTCACAGTAGGTCGCGTTTTTTGTCATGCATGTACATCCATGACAAATTTATGACAGAATCAAGATAGTCATACCTGTGCTGTCGTAGAAGTGTTCCAAGACATTACCAAAATTATCATCACGGAAGTGTCCACTTCCATGACGATAAATCGCGCATCACAGAACTACTTTCGTCAAGGGTGACCGACACATGGCATCCACCGTAACATAACGCCGTTAAGCTATCGGGTCAGGTTTTGAATCCGATAACCCGTTAACAACCCCGACCAATGGGGATTTTCCACGTGTAAAATCATCATTGGCTAGAGCAAACACGTGTCGGCTCATCGTTGGGACAGATGTCATCCGCTCATTGGACCGAAGGCGCCTATGATATGGCGACACGTGGCACGGCCCAACAGAGGCCCATTCCTGTGAAAAGGCCGGCCCGTTTGACTTGGTCAAAAGGTGGCGGGCAGGCCCACGGAAAGCCTGTTAACAGCCTGTTCGCATATAGCCCATTTACAGCCCGCTAACCCAGGGCCCGTTACACCGTATCCGAATTAGGCCCAGTAGCGTCATCTGGGCCATCCAATATGATTCAACCCGTTTTAACTTCCGGCCCATGTGTCGCCCATGACTTCTTTCGGCCCATTTGAGGACCTTTGTAACTCTTGGCCCATTAACGGCCCGTGGTGAAATTGACCCGTAATGAACAGTGTATCACTTTATACCGATTAACGACCCGTTATTCCATTGGGCTGTTTCCAGCCCAAGTTATCTTTCGGCCTTCTCAGGGCCCATTGATTCTTGGGCTCATTTGCAGCATTCGGTTATATATGGCCCGTTACCATCATTTTCTGCTTGTGGGCCAAATTCAGCCCGTCGTTATAGTCGGCCCATTTGCGGACCGTTAATACGTTGGGCCGTTTTCATGTCAAAAAAACCCGTTGGGATCTTTTCATAGAGTTATCAAATACAGCCTATTAACGGCCCATTATGGTCCACGAATAGTACGGCCCATGATTGGCAAAATGATGATACGCCCCGTAGAAGGCCCATGGATCCTACGGCCCGTATGAGGCCCATGGATAGTACGGCCCGTAGAAGGCCCATGGACCCTACGGCCCGTAGAAGGCCCATTGATCCCTAAGGCCCGTATAGAAGACCGATGGATCCTACGGCCCATATAGAAGGCCAATGGTCCTACGGCCGAACGAAGGCCCATGGATCATACGGCCTGCAGGAGGCCCATGGTTACAACAGTCCGTGTGTTGCCATGATTATTTTTACCTAGTTACCAAAAATAGGCTATTGTGGCCACTAGAAAAACACAGAAAAAGAACTGCAGTGACTACAAGCAAACAACTAAACAAGACAATAAGGAAATAAATAAGCAGGCAATTAAGGCTAGCCTATTACCGCTATTACACATATTACATCCACTAGGCATCAAAGTTCGCCACCAGTGCAAATATAGGGAACAAAGTAGCATATTACATACACTTGGCCGTCAAAATTGACCATCAATGCAAATAAACGCGGCAGCAAAGCAAGAGCATAACTGAAACAACTTCAGAAGAGCTCAAGAAACATTATCCTGGGTATCCACCATGCTGGCAATAAGCTTAGCAAGCTGATTAGATTTGTCCTGTTTGGCGCTAAAATCCTCCAACGCTTGCTGTTGCACCAGAAAGTATGCATCTGAATGCTCCAGGGACTTCCACAGTCCTTTCACTTCTTGTCGCAGCACAGCTGATCAATGTCTTTCAGCTTGTAGTTGAGACTCAAGAAACCGAACTGATTCAGACAGTGAGTTTGAATAGCTTGTGCATGCGGTAGTGGCCAGTAACTCGAACACTAAACCAAGACTGGACTTTGGGGTTGTCTCGCTGTCTTCAAGATAGTCTTCCTTAGCTGTTTTATCAGCTTTGTTGGAGACCAACAAGGATGTGTCACTATCCTGAACCTTATCTGCATTACTTCCTTTACCATTGCTTAATAAGGCACTCTTCCCCAATATTCTGTCAGCATTCTAAAAGAAGAAACAAGCAGACACATAACAATTTTAGCATGTACTAGTATATGAAACTCATTTCGGTGAACCAGTTCGTTAGTAAGGTGGACAGGATTAAACTACCAAGTCTTCCATTGCCAAGTACTAGTACATAATAAAAGCATCAAACAAACATATATCTATGTCCTATGGTCACTGCATTGTCTTGCCAAATCAAAATAGAGGCACGGTTCAAATCATATCAGTTCAAGACAAAGCAGCAGTGAAAGAATACAAAGCATGAGAAACTACACGACACAACAAGATTTCAGATGGGTACCACGGGTCTACATGTACAAAAACACTATTGGCTCTGTTGTGATGCTAGTAATGTGCATGATATGAAAGTCAACTATATACACAATTGAAATTGAAATCAAAGAGCTATCGATAAGAGCAAACCTCTTAAAGAAACATGCCTGAACATACCTGCTGTGCCATTGGAGTTTCGATTGGATCCTTAAATTTAAAAATAAGTTCGTATCAGTAAATACAGTGATACAAGAGCAAAGCAATCATAGTTTAAAAAGGCGCGCCTAAGCGAGTGCTTAAGCGCGCCTAGGCTCTAGGCGTTGGCAAAACACATTGCGCATAACTACGCATAATCTGTGCATAACTGCGCATAGGCATGCGCTTTGGTGAGTAAAGCGCATGGCAGTGGCAAAACGCACAATTAACGCCTAGCGCTTTTTTGAACTATGATAGCAATGGAATCTTAAATTTGAATAGTTGTTCTTCAGGTTTAGGCATTTGTTCTACATGAACAGAGTACAGTAAGACGCAAGAATAAAATACTTAAAAATAGAAAATGAGCTCATAGACCTTACCACATTCTTGGTTCGGGACCAGTACAGAACAAGGCGTTACCAGTCATCGTCCAGTAAATGTGTCTCGGGAGAACGTAAGGGAATTTGATGAGTTTCTTTGCCGGTGAAGTACGTTTTCTTCAGGTAATTCCGATACTACCACCAAGCATTCTTGAAGATAGCAGAGGTATTAGCATAGGTTACCTCATCCTGAGTCTCCAATCGGTCCTTCTCTATAGAGAAAAATGGGAAAATTTGCTGTATTATAACCATCATGGAGGTAGGATGTATGGGACGAAGCAAAGTAATTGCCATGAATAACATTACTTACACATAACTCCTGGACAAACACCTGCAACTGGCATTTTCCTTCATCTTCAGTATAATATTTCCAAGATGGGAAGATACGCACATACGATTTAACAACATCAAATGCGATAGATCCTAAACTACGACTGGCTGGTTGTGCTTCCTCCACAGGAATAGGCGTACTAACTGGTGGAGTTGGGGTTCGCCGTGATAGTACTGGCCCTTTGGGAACTAGAGCTGCCTTACTAACTGCTGTTGTTTGGGAGCTCTGTGGTGGAGATGGTGCTGTGTCAACAGGAATTGGGTAACTATCGGCTGGGGTTGGGGTTAGATTGGGTGAAGTTGGTTCTCTGTCCATCGCAGTAGGGGTACAATCTGCGAGAGTTTGGGTTATGTGTGGTAGGGCTGGTTCTTGTGCATGTACAACAGGGGTGCTATCTCCACCAAGAGGTAGCACTGTTTTATTTGAAGACCGTGTTTTTATTCCGCTAGATACTGGCATCACCCGCTCCAATTCAAATGGCTGATAAACAAGAAACATAGTTGAATGTACATACATTGTATGAGAGACATATGCAATAGATAGTGTGGAAAAAAGAGGGCATGAAATAGTTGACATGTATATTGTTTAACTAAAACGGATAGCATGACATAATTTCACATATATGATGTCTATCTAAACTGGATAGCATAGCATAACATAATTCAAAGATATGATGAATAACTAAACAGGATCGCATGACATAATTCACCTACATGTTATCTAAGTAATCAGGATCGCATGATTTAATTCACATATGTGATTTATATGCTAAACAGAGGGCATTCGAAATGATGTCTGAACTAAGAACATGGTGTTGAATATTGTGTATATGATGACTATGCAATGCAAGACACCGTATGCATGATATGAGCAGTATAACCGTGCCAAGTTAGAGCATACACCTCAGTGGGGAAATAGGACTGGTCATCTGTTTCTGAATCCATCTCTGAGGAGCTATCGGGACCCAACAAGAGATCTGCTTCGACAGGTAGCACTGTCTGCTCTGAAGGCCTTGTTTTCACTCCAGATTTTTCCATCTCCCACCCAAATGGCTGATTCACAGGAAGAGTAGTTTAATGTACAAACATTGTCGACAAATGGAAATGTAATGAAGAAAAGGACGGGCAATATATCATACAAATATATTATGCCTGGTTAAACAGGATGGCATTGCACATTTCACATATATTATGGCTGGCTAAAAGACATGAGAGTGCATAATTCCCATATATGATATAGAAACTAAACAGGTGGCATTACAGAACATGTCTAAACTAAGCAGATGACATATATGATGTCAAAAGTAGGCACTATAAGGCAACATATGCATGATATGACTAACATCATCATGCCAAGGTAGAGCAAACACCTTGGGAGGTAAATAGGAGTGGTCAGCGGCGTATGAATACACCTCAGAACAGATATCTTCCTCTTGATTACAATCTGGAGAGGGGTAGGGAGGGTTTGCCATTGAACCCACCATGGAGGGATGTCTGCATGACATTGTATTGCTGCGCAAAACTCTTCTCTTTTTCTCTACATGTTCAGCATGACTGTGTACAATATCTGACATGCATACGAAAAAAATATGGTGAGATTATGTAAGGAGAGCATGCAGAATTTTAGAGTGATGGTAACAACCAGTGGATCGATGTTTTTTCGTTGAACCAAAATAGCCCTAATGGATCGACGTGAATGTATAGTAATAAGTGATGCAACAAGTGTACAACCTCTTTGCCGTAGCCGTGTCGACCTCAGCATCATTGGGTTGGTCGCTGAAGCAGTTGAGGCAGAGGTGGCTGTCGGAGGTGTGGAGGAAGATCTGAGGAATCTGTAGACGGCATCCAGGGCACTACTCTATTGTGATGGATCGTTCTGTCGTTGGAGCAGCTCCGGTGAGCCGTAAGACGTCAAGGCTGAAGCAGCACAAGACATACATCGTCAATCTCAAGTGGGATTCTAATAGCATCTCCAATAGATGATGAAAAATGGATGTAAAGTTAACATCACCAAAAACCACCTGACTACAACAGATGAGGTAAAAACTGTTGACTCTGAACTTAACTGTCGAAACTGAAATTTACTGTGGAATCTGAATGCTACTGTCGAAACTGAACGCAATGGTAGCAGAGAGGCACTTGACATGTAGTTTAGGGAGGGCCTGCAGTTCATCTTCAACCTGCACACCCCTGAGCCGGCTGCCACCACCGGTCGAACCGCCGGCCCCAGCGCCGCCTTGCCACCCCAAAACAACTCGCCACCGCCGGCCCGGCCAGCCCTCTAGCCCCCCCGCCCCCACCCTGAACCCTAAGATAGATAGTGGGGTACCTCTCCGGCGAGCCCCCATCCCCGTTGCGGGTGGTTCTTCCTTAACTCCGGCGAGCCCCCCCCCCAACCCCTGAAAATCGACTGACCCAAAAGTCGATTCAGTCAACTTAAGTGTGGCTTAATCGGAGCAGAGCAGCAGCACGAGCGAGGGGGAGAGCAGCAGCAGCAGGTGGGCAAGTGAGTGATCAAGCGAGAGCCGGAGCAGCAGCAGCAGCGCGAGCGAGCAAGCGAGAGCCGAAGCAGCAGCAGCAGATCCGGCTGGTATGGACGCCGCCGCCGAAGGGGCCTCGCACTGGGGGAGAGCCGCCATGGAGATGTCGCCCACGGCGCCGGCTTCAAGGTAGCCGCTCCATGGGGGTGCGGGATGGAGCACCATCGACGCCTGGAGGTCGAGTTAAGGAGAAGGTGCAATGTGAGGAGTGTACAACCTCTTTGGTGGCGCTAAGTAGGCCTCGGCTTCGTCTGAGGAGTCGGTGAGGATGTTGCGGTTCCGCTGGAGCAGGTTAAGGCGGCGCTGTGGGGATGGAGCAGCCGTGGTAGACAAGGCGATCGTCGGAGCAGCTCCTTGGAGGTGGAGGACGGGGCGGCTGAACCGGCTGGACGGCGAGATGGACGACGGATCCTCATCCGAGGAGGTGGATGAGGGACGTCGAGCTGTTGCGGTGGACGGCGGCGTCGGGGAAGAGGCTCCGGCTGGGCAGCGGTGACATGGCGGACAAAGGAGGGTGGGGTTTCACGACTGGAGCAGAGAGGTTATGGCGGCCTCGGATTTCGAATGGCGAAAAGGGGGCGATGGGAGGGGGTTAAGCATGACTTAGGGACGCGCTTGTCCAAAATGTAAGATGTGTTACAAAAGTACCCCCCACCGATTTGAACTAGCGGCCCTTTCGGCTCAGGGTTAGAAGGGGGATTTCACGTGTCGGGATTTGGCAACTGGAGGGAGTTTTCACGCGCGTTGTAATTTCGGGATAGCAAGGCGCGGGTTGTGAAGGTGCCAGTTTTGGGAGCATGATATCTGAATTTTCGGGATATAACAAGACGCGGGTTGAATTTTAGGGACAAGCCTAACATGTAGTAATATTGTACTTGTATGTACCAAATCAATTCGCACTTCCCTCAACCAAAAAGAAAACAAAAAAATAAAACTATTCACACCACACAAAGAGAGATTCTTGCCCCATTTTACTATACAAATGCTATTCAAAGCTACTCCCTCCTTCCATCTATATAGGGCCTAATGCGTTTTTCGATGCTAACTTTGACCAAATATTAGAGCAATGATATATGACATGCAACTTACACAAAGCACACCGTTAACTTCGTCTGTGAAAGGTTCTTTCAATGATATAATTTTCACATTGTGCATGTCATGTACTATTAATCTTGTCAATAGTCAAAGGCGGTCTTAAAAATCTCATTACGCCCTATATAGATGGAAGGAGGGAGTATGAATCCATGTTATGTCCGATTAATTTTTTTTCGCTTTGCTGTATAATGCATGTAACCTACTCATACCAACATTTTAGTGCATTCCAAATGTCTATACTACCGCTGTAATTCGAACTAAATTTGAATTCATTTCTCTATTTCAATAAGAATCTACAATCATGATTGTTGCCAACTTCAACCATCATAGTTTCCTTGCTATCTGCCAGATATAAATCGGTCGGCCTATAATGCAGGATGGCAGGCACACCATCATCAACAACTCCATTTTTTATAAGAGTAGAGATAAAATATATTAAATGTAGTATAACATGTTCATAAACACACCATGTGTATCACCGTTATATATATTCACACATACGTCGGTTTAAAACACTATGATAAATTCTTCAAATATCTGAAATCGCTTTTTATAATGAAGTATATATGATCTCTATTCGTCTTTTACACCCACACAACCCTCTTATCTTTGTAGCTAGCGCTAACTTTCTCTTGTGCATGCACACGCCTGCATCCCCCTCACCCTCCCTCAGCATTCTCTAGCTCCATCGCGCAAATTCGTCTTTTCACTTTAGGTCGTTCAACCACGGTGTGTGTAGGCCCCGCAGCTCCTTCTTTACGGCACACATCGATCGATATGCCTCTCTAGCCAGGTGTGCTTAGCACAAACACAAGCTTCCCCTCTTCTCTTGTCACCGTCCATGCCTCACTCCCACCACTCTTTTCATCATTCTCGTACTCGCACACTCCTCCCCGCTCGATATAGTATGCCTCTCGTACCACCTCCTACATGCATCCCTCTATCTCTATTCTTCTCTTCATGCCTCGTTTGCTTCTAACACACACATGCATGTATACCGATCGATCTCCCAACATATACCAGGATCGACTTTAACTACCCCCCCCCCATCGATCGACGTACCTCACAAGTTATGTTTCTCCTTTCTCTAACAAAGGGCGATTGATCTTCCTATGTAGTTATGTCTGCTTTCCACAGCCACATTATCCCCCCTCATCATTCGTGCATGCCTCCTGACCCGTTTCTCACATGCACGTGCACAGACAACAAGCAGCCATCTCCTCTCTTATTGATATTGCGGGCGTGCCCTCCGTTTGTCTAGAAAGCCTATCCCACCATTTGTTAGAAGCAACTCCACTACCACCCCCTCCAACACTCTAGCTCTGTCTCTCTCCCAACCTTATTCCTCTCATGCACATATGCATGGATGCCGATCAATCTCCCTTAATACATGAGGCAGATCGATCTCCTTAATACATGAGGTAGGCCTCTCTCCTCCTCCACACATATACCAGCCATTGTACCTCTATAGTTAATTGGGCCTCCCTCTTCCCCCACCACACACCAATAGTCGAGCGCTGCAGGTAGGTATCCATGCCACAGAGACAAACTGCACATGTCCCCTCTCACGTTCCAGTAGGCCAGCCACTCTATATCTTTGACGTGGGCACACACAAATTCGATGGCACTCTTTATCGATCGCGCGCCCGCACACGCACATCATCCCTCTTTTCGATTCTATGGACACCTTAAGCCGGTGATACCTCCACTCTCTTCTCGTGGATCGCCCCCTCTATATATATGTTATATCCAGGACTCTATTTCACACACATTGCATATGTTACATTTTTTGATTGAACCCCCCCCCCCCAAAAAAACTCTCAAGAACCCACCACCTATATCTCTCTAGGTTTGTATCTCTCTCACACAACCCCACGTAGGGTGGTGTACAATATCAAGAAGAGATAGTGCACCATGCACGTACTCACGCTTCGTGCCCAGCCACACCCGGCGGGGTACACGGTGGAGCTCATTTCTTTACGAAATGGCAACCCACGTGCTAATTTGACGCCTTGTGCGGTTGTTTACCTAGGGAGGTCGTGTACCACGCCTGCACGAAACAAAGTTCGACTTGATGTGTTGCCGCGTTATTTTTAATAAAGTTTTAGCGCTCAATGCACGTACACAGAATATAAAACGATTTTTATGAGAAAAAGGTAGTACACTCACTATACAATGGAGCCTTGCATGCCTGGTTTGTCGCTCTTCGGAGTATCTCACACAAGGCTGGCGGTGGCCTCTCTCTCTCTCCTCACATTGGTCACTGATCCGGCCGATCCCGCTCCGCCGGGGGAAATGGGGAGTGCGGTGGGCCTCTCTCTCTCACCGTTGGTCACTGATCCGGCCGCATCCCGTCCGCCGGGGGAAAGGGAGTGCGGTGGCTCTCTCTCTCTCACGTTGGTCACCTTGGTCACTGTTCCGCACCCGCATCCCGCCGGGGAAAGGGAGGAAGTGCATCGTTTCTCCGTTCGACGGCGCGAGGCAGCACGTCCGATCTGCGGTACACGCCGTTCTCTCTGACCAAGCTCCGACGCGGCAGGCCTACGCCACCTGCTCGCAGATTCCGCCCGCCGCCGCTCACCTAGTTACATCCCGACGACCTCCAGGTATCACCTCCGGCCTTGCTCCACCGCCGTTTCCCATGTCGCTGCATGTGGATCTTCCATAGTTCTTTGCCCAAAACGTAGTCGTCCAGCGTACTTTCCATATTGCATTCTCGTCCTCACACCGTTTTAGCAAACACAACGTGTTGTTATCTTCCCTTAGGCAAGGAATATGCTTCTTTTTTGTCGTCGCATGTGTCATCAACTTTATGGCCAATAATTGTTTCCTTTCTACCTCTTTTTTGAAACAGGCTATCCATTTCACCTGTGCTATTGCGACCTTTTGGTGAACTGCACAAATTACTTTTTTCTTAAGAGTGTTTTGTGCAGTTGTACTAAAATGTCACATGGGCAACGTCTCTACATTTCAGTGCGACTGCACAAAGGGAGATTGGTTTTACTCTATCCTCCTCATCGAACTCCGAGCCTAATCTTCTCCAACTAGTTAGTCTTAAAAGAGACTGCAAAGGTGACCGTCTTCTATATATGTGTTTATTGTTTCATCAGCAGTCCTCTATTATTGTAATCACACTTAATATCTTTGGAACAGGGACGCTCAGCTCTATTTTGGTGGAACTGCACAAAATGATCGGAATGTTGCATGTTCCAGACAGCTACTTTTTTTCCCAACATGCCTTGTTGATTTAGACAGAGCTGGGGGGACATTGCTGCCAATGAAAGCATGGATCAATTTTAATTTAACACATTCTCACAACTCTGTCTTCAGTTGTGATGTAATTATTAGCTCTGATCTGCTAATAATTGACATGCATTAGCAAGGAAGTTAGTTTTTTTATTGTTTCCGAAAGAGCATCGATGGCAAGACACGCGAAACAGAAGCTGAAAGCTCACACCATTGTACAATTTCATGTCTCGCTGGAAAATTATTTGTATAGTACGTCAATTATGTAAACAAATGATGGAAGCTTGATAGCATTGCGAGAAGCCTCTTCATCATCCGGGTCCATGTGCCATGCACAAAATTATACTCCCTCGTTCCTAAATATTTGTCTTTTTACAAATTTCAAACGGGCATATTTTAGAGTGTAGATTCACTCATTTTGCTTCGTATGTGTACTCCCTCCGTTCCTAAATATTCTATTAGTCTTTCTAGAGATTTCAACAAGTGACTACATACGGAGCAAAATGAGAGAATCTACACCCTAAAATATGTATATACATCCGTATGTGCCAGTCCATTTGAAATCTCTAAAAAGACAAATATTTGAGTAGTCACTCGTTGAAATCTCTAGAAAGACAAATATACTCCGTAGTATATTTAAGAACTGAGGGGGTAGTGCACAACCGCATGGGAGACTCAGCCCGGTTGTTGCACCGCATTAATAGTGAGTAATGAGCAGTCAAATCGTAAGCCCCACCTTTCCCAATGTAAGTTGCTCTGAAGAAGCAACCATCAATACGCTCTTATTTGAATCCGCCCATACTACTCCATCCGTCACTGTTTATACAGCGCGCTTCAGAAAAAAGAAAAAAAAATCTATGGGACCAAGGCGACTAGCGATCGGCCTGAAAAATAGCATTGGTAGTTATAGCACGGCGTATATTACTAGTAGACTAGCCACACTGGGAGTAACTTCGGTACTAACATCGAGTCCAACTTAGCAAATTTGCTTATGTGGCAATGAGTTAATGAGGAGAGATGTAATACTAGTAACTTAGCTAGTTACTGTAACATCAAATGTCCCAATGCAATATGAGTCTATAACCTAATAAATGAAGCTTTGTATGTTACCACACTATGTTACTACCCACTACTGAGGTAGTAACATAGTCTAGGGATATGTGTATGTTACTAGTGTATGTTACTCTCCATTGTGGCTAGTCGTAGAGGGAATAATGCGTACACACATGCATGTAGTGCTTCCACCCCGGGTACACACATGCATGCACTTACTCCACTCCGTAGTTAGATGGAGAGAAAATTGTGGACTTGATTGCGGTTACCACGCCCTAATTAATTGAGTATTAAACCAAACGCGTCTAAAGTCTCTCTGGTGGTGGAAATGCATTGAGAGAAATGCATCATAATGAAGCACGCCCTGTAAACTGTGACGGAGGGAGGAGTAGTATGAAGGTTCAAAACCAAGTACGCGTATGACCAGTCAGTCAACGCACCTCCTCTTGGCATATCACTAACACGTGGGACATGAGTGTGAGCAAACCGATCTCAATTGACGGCAAAGAGCCAACCCGCCGTTCCTTGAGAGAGACGAGGAGCAAGAACACACAGACGGGTTCGCATGGAGGCCAAGATATATTCGAGCATGGTTGGTTGATCGATATCATTCATTACATGTTGGGCTGCCGTTTTCCGCCCTTCTCTGGAATAAACGTGTACTTTATCAGAGATAAAAAGAAATAAGAGTACAAACGCTCCACCATGCGGTTCTAGTAGTAGTACTACTCGTACTACTGCGCTTGGCTCTTCACCTCTTCGTGAAGTCGAACAATCATGGTACTCCGCATGTTGGGTACTACAGTGTATGCCTTTGACAATCTGACACCGAATGGACTGATGCATGTCCACCGAGGGTAGGTTGCATTAGTCAAAAGGCGTAAGCGAGCTTCACCTTGTCCTGCAAGCTTCTCCTCGTTCTGCGGGTTGACGGGACACACCAAAAAGTAGTGCTAGTCCATACTCCCTCCTTTCCGGTTAATATGGCTCAATCTTTTTTGCGGGTAAATGAGAGATCTTTATTCATATATAAGCATTCTTAGGACGATCAGCCAAGACACTGGTCACTAGGAAGCGAGGTACCCCGCAAAAAAAGAAGTAGGAAGCGAGGTGTTTCATCAAGCCAGCTCTTGGCCACATTCAAAGTGCAGCAAGCACGGTTCGCACGAAGATGCGCCGCAAGGTTTGCTAACCTGTTTACATGCTGAATAACAAAAAAAGAGGAAATATTACCGAGCGCTACTATTTGTAACAGGATATGAGCCAGAATTAAGCGAGAATTGTGGCGAGTGTTCCCTGCAATCAACTTCCATTATCACATGCGAGAACCCTCGAAGAGAACCAAATGTGTTGAAGATTGCTTTATCACATTCTAAAATTATAATAAGAGTGCAGATGCTCCTCCATCTGGTTCCTAGTACTAGTATAGTACGTACCTTTATAGACTATATTAGTAAACTTTGCGCTCGGCTGTTCGCCTATTCGGGAAGTCGAACAATAGTAGCACTAGTAGTATAGTGTATGCTTCTGGCAATCTCACACCGAATTAACTGTTGCACGTCCACCGCCTGAGCGAGGGAGAGCTTGAATTAGTCAAAAGTTTCTCCTTGTCCTGCGAGCCACCGCGCGCAAGTAATGCTAGTCCATACTGCGTCCTCTCTGGTTAATATGGATTAATTTAAAACGAGATAAATACACTGTCTGTCACTGTATATTTGTAAAAATATGGTCAGTGGACTTCATAATACGCTCATTGCGCTCAATATATATATTTTCCGGTGTTTATACGGTCACTAGCTCACCCCGACTGAGTATGTGTGTGCATGCACGTGTAGGTTGAGCACTTAGCGTGATCGTGTGTGTTCCGTCGTGTGCTCGGACATGCATGCATTAGGGCATCGCGCGCGTTTTTGCGTCCATGTGTACGTGTGACTGTTGCATACACGTAGGGGGAGTACGTGTAGGGGACACTAAGGAGCAGTCAAATCACACAGTAAGTTAGTCGGAAGAAGCAACCATCATTTCACTCTTGAATGACACGTACGCAATATAAAATGGTTGATATGGAGAGAAAAAGAAAACCACTATATATACACTAGCAGGAGCCTAAGCTACAAGTCTGCTTGCTAAGGTTGCTCTCTTCACAAGCATAGAACGACGGGCCTGATCCCGCAGCTGGAGGAAGGGAACAATGTTCTACGTAGACGCGGTCGACATCGGTGAGGGAGAAAACCCACAGTCGGTGCGTCCCAATCGAGGGTCACCGCGGTTTGGGCCGATGCCGCGTCCCAACCGCCCTTTTAGCTATAGCCCGACGTCCCAGGTAGTCCATCTTCCTTTTGGAGCCGGCTTGCTCCACTGCCGTAGCTCCATCTCCATGTCGATCTTTCTCTACTTCTACCGGCTTCTACTTGTGATGAGTTTATGTCTCATGAACTAGTGCCAGTACTATTATTCCAATCACACTTCTTCAATATCTTTGCCATCAGGGATGCTCAGGTCGATTTTAGTGGAACTGCACAAAAGCATCGTATGATCCGAGTGTGCCATCCGTCTTTCCTTCGACATGTTCTACCTGTCCAGGGAATTAAATCATGTATAGGGTTTGGGGTTTAAGTCGTAGTGACCCCATCAGCAGTTTTTCTTTCATACACGCTCTCACAACTTTTTTCTTTAGTTGTGAAGTAAATATTGGCTATGATCTGTGAATCATTGAGACACATCAGCATGCGTGTTAGTTTTCCTTTGTATTTGATGGAATGTTGTAACAGGGCAACCTTGGAATAGGAATGAAAATGGAGTGGAAAGTTTCTGTTTTTCCGGAGAAAAAATGGAAACGGAGAGAAACCAACGTTTCATTTCGTTGGATCGCGCCATCGAGAAAAACCAACGTTTAAATCACGTTTGTCGTGTTCGTGTCTCACCCTCCTCCACGGCTCGACCCCACACAGTCGCTCGGCATGCCACTCACCGCAAACCGAGTATACGATAACTTTCCCGCCTGGTTGTTGATAGATCGTGCCATGGAGTACTACTAGCACTAATGGAAGAGATTGACGAGTTGGGGGAGGACAGCTAGCTGTAGCATGGACTCCCCAAAACTTTTTACATGCATGTTGTAGCCGGCTATTGCAACCTTTGAACGTGGAGTAGCCACGTGCACCCGGAAGCGGCACGGGCGACGCTCTCTCGGCCGGCGCGCCGCTTCAATGCCGGCGCCAGTGAGAGGTCGCGTCCACTCTGGCCGGGCATGAATGCGGCACTGACCGTTTCGGGCGGGAAGCACACGCGGGTGATGAAAAGAGGGTTCGGGTTAGTCAGGACCGGCCGTGGCAGCGGTCCGGACATGCGCAAACAAGAGATGTTGTACGTTAATATTGCTGCATATATAATTAACAACGTAAATAATGTGCCAGTTGAACAAATATGATCGGAGATGGAGATGGAAATGGAATTTTACGTAAACATGGATATGCATGTCTATGTCTATGTGTGTGTGCGTGACGACTCTCACGACCTGGAAGCGGGGGCGTGTTTTTGATCGAGTTTTCTTTCTTGGTACATTAGAAAATCAGTTTGTCCAATTCACATCTAGATGTTATTTAAGGATATCACATCTAAGCTCCCACAAGTATATAATGTAGCAACAAGAAACAAAAAAAACTAGGAAAAAAAATAGACCACAAACAGAGTGGACATCAACTTAGATGTGACATAACTATGTCGCATCTAGATGTGTCCTAGACAGACCCTTAAAAAATTGTCCGCCAATTTTCGTTTCTTTTTTCCGTGAACGTGCGTATTCTATTTAAAACCACTGCTATGGAGAGATTTTTTTACTCCATTATAGCCTCTTGTTTGATAGAGTTTCTCGCGTCTCGCTCGCTCACCCTCTCCATATCAAAACAAGATGACAGTGTCCAGTCTATCTCTCTCCTCACCAGTGGTCACAGATCCGGCCGAATCCCGTCCGCTGCGGGAGGTGAGGAGGTGCAGCATTGACGTTGTCGCCGTCGGCGACGGGGGGAGCTGATGCGCATTGTCCTCTCGGAGCCGGCGCTGGCGCGGACGAAGATCCTCTGCGCCCTTGTTCGCTGCCATCGTGTGGGCAGATCCCGCCCGCCCGCCTAAACGACATGTCGCCCACCTGAGGTATAACTTCTTGTACTGGTCCAGCTCCCCAGGTTGCTGCGTGCGGGTTTTCTTCTATGCGACTACTCCCCAGCTCCCCATGCATAGTAGGGTTCGTCGGCTGGTCCAACATCACCTACTAGTACTATTATAGAGGAAATTCCACTCGAAAAGTTGTCCTGATTTATGCCTCGGTGGAGGTATACATGTTGTTTCGACAAAAAGTACATGGTGGTTGTGCGGTCATTGTCCATATGGTGGTTGTACTATCACTGGTTAAATGAAGAAATGTTTTTTTCTCGGGTATCCTGGTTTAGTTCCCATCAAGATATAATTATAATGCTTCTGTTTGTTGGTGTACTTTTCATTAACCCTTTTTTATATTTTTGGAAACAGCGATCCGTGTCTCCATACCCGGGCATGTTTTCCTCAATTTAGTGGAACTGTAGAAAATTGGATGGCCATTGTTGTTCCGCCTCACTGTCCTCTGCCATGTGGTCCTTCCTTCCTCGAGCTTGATTACTGAGAAGAAACAGACCACAGTGAGGATTTGTCGAACTTCGTAGGTGCCTCACCCAAACTTGATGCCAAATGGATGATGCATCACCACGATGACCTATCGATGCTCATGGTCGCGCCTCATGGTTGCGTCGGCTGGTGAAGCTAACCAATTTTCAATGAAAACAAGCTGTCTTCCATCAGTGCTCTTTGCTTGTTACGCACAAAGATGATATCCTTCGTCAGTTCACCTTGGTTGCGTTGGAGACGCAGTCGTCTTTCACGTTGGTGCAATTTTATCACACAATTGGCTATGAACCAAATGTTTCCTCGACGAAGGATCGACGTTGGTACTAAGAGCATAAGTTCCGCGAGAGTAATGTGTTGTATTCTGGCCTATGGCCTTCATCTGTAAACCTTCTCTCTTAATCAATGAAAATGGCAAATCTTTTGCCTCGTTTCAAAAAAAATAGCATAAGTTTTGTATTGATTTTTAAGCCTTCTCACAACTTTGTCTCCAGCTCCCGTGTAATTTTATTTGTCCAGCTATTAACTTTGATTTAAAAATGGTGTGGACTAAAAACCCAGATGGACATAGTAGCCCTCCATTTTTATTTACTCTGCATATTAGATTTGACTGAAGTCAAACTTTGTAATACTCTCAAACCTTTCCGATAATTGAAATTAAAATTCTTTATTTGTACAAACTCTCACACGTTTCCGATAATTTGGCGCATGTGTGGTTGTTCACTTAAGGGAGGGTAGTGTACCACACGTGAAGGACAGGAAGTGCGACCAGGACGCGTGGGCGTGGATCTTTAGTTCATCGAAAGTAGTACTCCCTCTGTACATTAAATAAAGAGTTTCGTTTCGTACTTACACAATTTAAAATGATTGTTATGCAGAGAATAAGAAAACCACTCCACTATATATTAGTCGTATACACACGAGAGTACTATATGGACGCAGCTTCATTGACTTAGTACACCTGCCTTTGGGTTTATGACAGGTGGGCCCAAAATGTGGCTAGCTCACCTGTCATACAGCCAAAAGCATATGGAGTGAAGGCACCGGAGCTCAGTCTGTACTACATTAGTAAATATATAAGCGGGAGCCTCAGTGCTTGTTCGCTAGGGTTTGCACTCTCCACACGCTCGCCGCAATACATATATGTTACATGCTGGAGGCTCAGCGTTCATTTGCTAGGGTTTGCTATATTCACAGTCTCTCACCCTCTCTTCACCAGATTTAAACAAGACTGCGTTGGCCTCTTGTCTCTCTCCCCCCTCAAAGCTGGTGAAGGAGGCGTCCGTATCCCGTCGCACCAGGAAGGGGAGGAGGTGCAGCGTTAACTCTATCGCCTTCGGCGAGGGAGGCAATCCACTGCCGGCTGCGCTCTTCTCTTTCACCCAGCGCCTGTGCGGGAGGGCCACCGACCCCTTCTTCCTCGCTGCCGTACATAGTGTGGGCAGATCCGGCCTCCTGCCGCACGCCTTGCCACATCCCGACGACCCTAAGGTATAAGTTTCTTTGAAACCGTCATTGCTCTAGCTGCATGTGGATCTTTTTCGATCTGTAGTCGAATCTAGGTCTTGGTTCAAAGAGGAAAGAAAGGTGCGGTGGGGTGGAGCATGAATCTAGGATGTGGTTCAATGAGGAAAGGAGGGAGGAAAAGTAGTATAGACTGGCTATCCAGCCATTTTGTTGGTCGAAAAGGGAAAAAGGGGGTAACCCAGTACACACATCTATAAGGAACCGATCTCTTTGTTGGAAAGGGAAAGAAACTGGGGGGGGGGTCGGGTAGTTTGTGCAGGACTAGATTTGCTGCCCTCACATAGGAAAAATGCTCAAAGAGAACAAATATGGGACCAACACAGATATGCTGCTTGGCTACATACTCCGCATCACCCATTTATACGTGTGGACGCACATGGTGCTAGCATGTCCCATACAGCTATTTTGCTGTTGTTAATCTAAGAATGCCGCTGAAAAATTGAAGCAATGCCACTGTTAAAAGTTAATTACATTTTTAACAAATGTTGTTTCAAGAGAGTGTCTCTGTTAATATGAGTCAATGCTACCATTTTAGAAATGCTACTATCCTACTTTGTTTTCCATCCACGATAAGTTAGATGCTTCTTTCTGTCACCGTTTGTTTCATCCTCCTTTATCGGCAAGTAATTGTTTCCTTTTTTGCCTCTGTTAAAACAGGGGTATCAATTCAACTTGTTGCTATTGCGACATTTTGCTTCGCTAATCGAAACACTTATGTTTTAAGAGTGTTTTGTGCAGTTCAACTTGAATGTCACACCGGTGACTTTGCTTAATTTTGGTGGAACTGCACAAAAGGAGATCGAGATTTGTTTCCAGTCTTCATGGTGAGTTGTTTCAAATCTTGGTCTCATCCACATGATGTGCAGTGTGCTTTGAGATGTTGTACTTGTTTTGGTACTGTTTTAAATAAACGTTGAATTGAAGCTATTGTATTGCTGTCTTTTCCCATTAAGTAGTGAACAAAAATGGGACCAACCCAGACATGATGCTTGTTGCTTTGTTACAACAAACTCTGCATCACCCCTTTATAAGTAGATGGAAGCACATATTGTTGTTGCGCCCACTCTCCCGTGGAACTGTTTATGCTTTTCGTTAATCTAATGCAGCTGGTAAAATTAAGCAATGCCACTCTGAAAATTAATTAACTACTGAATCTTAGTTCAAAACTGCAACACTTGTTAGGAATGGTACTATCCTGCTTTGTAGTTTTTTCTACATGTTTAACCAAGGTATTGTTAAGATAATGTCTCTTTAAAAATGAATCAGTTGCATTGTTTTAGGAATGGTACTTTTCTGCTTTGTCATTCTTTATACATGTTGAACCAAGGCATGGTTAAGATAATGTCTCAGTCAATATGAATGAATCACACTGATGGAGAATTGCTCCTCTCCTGCTTTGTTTCCCATTAAGACAAGTCATCAACCGTTATTTCTCAGTAATTGTTTCCCTTATACCTATTGTTGCTTACAGGGATATCAAAATTAAGGCTCGGTTTTATTCCGACTTCGATTTTAGTTGAACTGCACAAAAGGAGCCAATGTGTCCAAGGCGAACTGCTGCGTTACTGGGTCCAGTTGGTCATTCCACTTTGCAGAAAGAAGCAGTCACTGGATGCGGTACATTACAGAAGGAATGACCGAGAAGCTTACAAAGTATTATTAGACACCGGTGACATGACTAGTCTGCAGAGACCATTGGCAATTTAACAACATGTGGAGTGCCCTGGGCAAAAAGTGCCCAAACAAGTACAAGAAGCTAAGACAGGACGCGATCATAGGCATTACATATTTTGAATGGGAAAAGCTTGTCAAAGTTTAATCATTGATGTTAGCAAGAAGACGTTAGTTTAATATATTGGAATTGGAAAACCTTGTCAAAATATGCTCATTGATGTTAGCAAGAAGACGTTAGTTTAATATATTGGAATTGGAAAACCTTGTCAAAATTTGCTCATTGATGTTAGCCAGAAGACATGCATTTGATATTTTTGAGTAGGACGCCCTTGCTATGAGAAGCGTCGAGTGTTTTTTCCTATTCCTGTGTTCAGTTTAGAAGTAAATAGTTACTCTACTGAGATATTCCTGTGTTAAGAGTTTGTTCTGAATATTATCTATGTAATGCCAGGCCTTGTGTTTGATTGCAAAGTTGAGCTTGGAATGTTGTGGCATGCGACATCACGAGCTGTTCACCGTGCCTCCTAAGAATAATGCTTCATATTTTTTTGCATGTCGATCTAATGTTGGTGATTTGCTTGTTAAGAAGATCATCCTCTTCTGTTGTTTCCGTGCATAAGAAGTTCATTGTCTGATGTTTCATTCATAGCCTATACATCATGTCGGGTAGGTTAGACGTGAAACCATATGATCTTCCGACCAACTCATGATATTAGGCCGTGATTGGATCGTCGTTTTCCAACCAAAACCGCTTGTAAAACTGATGCTTGTAAATTAAAGCAGATGGTCTCGGGCGAACGCGCTTGGTTGGTCAATTTCGACTAGTAAAATATCGGAAGTACTTCACACACGATAAAAATGTTGAACGACACTCGGATGATTGCTAATCCAACCGTTAGCTTCTGTTTCAGCCTTGCCCATGGATGGCAGGATACGCACGTCGTGCATGTATCGTCTGGTAATGTCGTCCATATAGCAATGCTCGTAAAATATACACTGGTCTCTCAAATTACACGTGTAACCCGCCGGTTTTACTTACAGACCTCGGGCCTTCTGATGACGAGTAAATTACACTTGTATGTTAATACAGGTTTGAAATAAACCAGAGCTCCCAAGCGCAGCCTTACCGTTTCATGCCGTCTCAATTTCTCAAAGGTGCTCATAGGTGTCCGATGATCCTGGCTTCCTGAATGAGCAGCGGGCGCTGTATCAGACCTCCGTAGGGCCCGCGAGGCCCTCTCCGTTGTCCTTCGAGTTGTTGCGCTCGCCGTGGCGCCGAGCATTGTTAACATGGTCAACGAACATGAGGATTCAGGAGATGACTTTATTTTGACTGGATGACACTAGGGACCCACTAGGGCCATAGCCGTACATACGCAAGTGCCTCCTTATTATGTACAACTATATTTTTTTTGCTTTCTCCTGGTTTCCTGACATCACGGGCCCACACCATTGTCAACCTATGTAGTCAATATAAACGAGAGAATTGCACAAGGTGCGGCCGACAGCTGGGACCAAGCAGCTCGAGCAGTATTTGTGTTTTTGAGGCGTGAGCACTGCAGAGTTTTTCTTGGCGATGATTTCGTTGTTGTTCAGAGGAGAGCAGGGTATTAACTTGGCGGGATGTGGCCCGTCTGGCCCAGGCCAGATATCCAGCCCAGATACTACTTTTTTCAAGATGAAAATGGCTAGCCCAGCTATACGTGTTTTTGAGGAATACCCAGGCAAATTCAACTTGTTATTCTCCGCCCCGCTGTGCTGCAAATCTTTCCTAGGAGGGATGCATTAGGCTTAATAGGAAAATGGGCTTTAAAAATAATAAATGGGATGTAATTATAAAAACTGGGCAGTAACTATAAAAAAATGCACCAAACACGAAATTAGTTTATAAAATATTATTTATGGATTTTGAAAATCTTATATTTTTAATGTTGCGCGCGCAATGTTTCGTTGGATTTTTACGTAATACAAATTTATATTTAAGCTGAATAGAAATTCCGGGATAAAAATATTTCGGATCCCATCAAAATGTGGGAAATTTTATTGAATTCTGTCTTCAACGGTTAGTTGAAATTATTAATCGTTGTCCTAGCTAGAAAATGGGCTGTACTTTTTAACACACTGTAAATGGGCTGTTGTAAATTCCATTAGAATTCAAAAATGGGTTGTACATTCTTACAAAATGCAAATGGACTATAAGTTCTCTGCCACACACTTGTGGGCCTACTAAGTGATGCGTCCCCTAAAAAAATAATTTAACGCATATGCAAGGCTTTGTCAACTTATTATAGTCAACACACGGTTCTAGCAGCAGTGGCCGTTGGATGTCTATCCAACGGATGTCGTGCTTCTTCTTCAATCTCGGATATTCTTAGCTTCGGCTGCCCAAAAAATGATTCCTCCCCGTGACATCTGGGGTGCACCGTTTCGGAGGCTGACCTGTGGGCCTACTAAGTTGGAGCGTACCAAGGGCTTTGTCAACTTAGTCAACATAAACGATTCTAGCTTCAGCGACCGTACGATATCCATCCAACGGTCGTAGTGCTTCTTCAACCTCTGGTCTTCTTGGTCCAGCCGCCCAAAGCAACGCCGGTCGTGCCGCCTGCTCCTGCCTCCCGTGGCCGGTTGTGCTACCGCGGAGGCCTCACCGCCCCCATACTACTCCCACCACTGGCCAGGCCATCCCTCCACTCACCCACACCCCCTGTTATTCTACGGCGACGGCAGCCTCACACCGCAGCCGAACCAGTGAACCCTCATACTCCTCTCCGTGCGGGCTTCCACTATTGCGTCTTGCCCGGCTCCGCGTCGTCCCCTTCCTAGGCGTCGCCGTCGTCCACCGCCCTGGTGCTCTCGGCGCGGCGTGGTCAACGTGGTCAACGACCGACTTCCATCGGAAGAGTACTCTACGTGGAGAGGCTGACAGCTGGGTCCACGGCGGCCGCAAGGAAGTGCCTCCTTATTACGTGCAAAATAATTATTCCTCCACCTGACAGCAGGGACCCATCGGACGGGCCACCTTATTTCGCGAAAAAAACGTTTCCCCCCTGACTGCTGGTACCCACCAGACGGGCCACCATATTTCGCGAAAAAAATGTTCCCCCCCTGTCAGCTCGGACCCACCGGAAGTGCCTCTTTATTACGCACAAAAAAATGAATACTCCCCCTGCTAGCTGGGACTCACCTTGGTGGGAAGCTGACTTGTGGGCCTACTAAGTTGACGGGGATGGAGGGCTTTGCCAACTTAGTCAATATGAACGATTCTAGCTCCAGTGACCGTACGATGTCCATCCAACGGCAGTAGTGCTTCTTCAACCTCTGGTCTTCTTGCTCCAGCCGCCCAAAGCAGCGTCGGTCGTGCCGCCTGCTCCTGCCTCCCGTGCCCGGCTGTGCTTCCGCGGAGGCCTCACCGCCTCCATACTACTCCCACCGCTGGCCAGGCCATCCCTCCACTCCACTCACCCACACCCCCTATTATTCTGCAGCGACGGTAGCGCAGCCGAACCAGCAAACCCTCGTACTCCTCTCCGTGTCGGCATCCACTGCCGCGTCTTCCCCGGCTTCGCGTCGTCCCCTTCATAGGCCTCGCCATCGTCCACCGCCGTGGTGCTCTCGGCGCGGCGTGGTCAATGTGTTCTACGAACGAATTCCATCGGAAGAATACTGTACGTGAAGAGGCTGACAGCTGGGTCCACAGCAGCCGCAAGGAAGTGCCTCCTTATTATGCGGAAAATAATTATTCCTCCACCTAACAGCGGGGACCCACCGGACGGGCCACTAGTATTTCGCAAAAAAAAAACGTTTGCCCCTGACTGTTGGGACCCACCCGACGGGCCACCGTATTTCGCAAAAAAAAACGTTCCCCCTGCTGTCATCTCGGACCCACCGGAAGTGCCTCCTTATTACGCACAAAAAAATGAATACCCCCCTGCTAGCTGGGACCCACCTTGGTGGGAGGCTAACTTGTGGGCCTACTAAGTTGACGGGGACGAAGGGCTTTGTCAACTTAGTCAATATAAACGATTCTAGCTCCAGTGACCGTATGATGTCCATCCAACGGCCGTAGTGCTTCTTTAACCTTTGGTCTTCTTGCTCCAGCTGCCCAAAGCAGTGCCGGTCATGCCACATGCTCCTGCTTCCCGTGGCCGGATGGCCAGGCCCTGCGGCGACGGCAGCCTCACACCGCAGCCGAACCAGTGAACCCTCGTACTCCTCTCCGCGCGGGCTTCCACTGCCGCGTCTTCCCCGGCTCCCCGTCGTCCCCTTCCTAGGCCTCGCCGTCGTACACCGCCCTGGTGCTCTCGGCGCGGCGTGGTCAACGTGGTCAAGGAACGATTTCCATCAGACGTGGCCTGTATGTGGAGAGGCTGATAGCTGGGTCCACGGCCACATCAAGGAAGTGCCTCCTTATTACGCGGAAAATAATTATTCCTCCACCTGACAGCGGGGACCCACCGGATGGGCCTCAGTATTTCGCGAAAAAAACGTTTCCCCCCTGACTGCTGGGACCCACCAGCTGCACCTTCGCACGCAAGGAAGTGCGTCCGGGCAAAAAAAACGATTCGCCCCCTGACTGCTGGGACCCACCAGCTACATCTTCGCACGCAAGGAAGTGCATCCGAAAAAAATGATTTCCCCCCTGACTGCTGGGACCCACCAGCTACATCTTCACACGCAAAGGAAGTGTGTCCAGGCAAAAAAAAAACGATTCGCCCCTCTGACTGCTAGGACCCACCAGCTACATTTTCGCACGCAAGGAACTGCCTGACAGTCGGAACCCACCTAGTCGAAGCGTACGTAGCGTTGTCATTCTGGTCGCGAACGTGTACGTACATATATACTGGTTGATCTAGAGGCGCGCATGTGTCGTAGTAGAGGCGCGTACGTGTCGTAGTAGAGGCGCGCACGTAGCATGTACACGTATGTACAGCGGCTAGGGTGCAAGAAAGAAAATACGGCCACGTATGTGTACATACGGGCGGGGTCTCGAACGCCTAGTCGCGCATACGTACGGTGAGGGCTCGTGTTCATGGGGAGGCAACGGAATGCGTCGTGTTCATGGGGAGGCAACGGAATGCGTCATGTTCATGGGGAGGCAACGGAATGCGTCGTGTTCATCGGGAGGCAACAGAACGCGTGGGAGCCAACCGGCTTGGACGGAACAAGCGATGGAAACGAGGCCTGGCGTACCGCAGAACAGAGGAAACGGACCTCCTACAGTCGAAACGGGGTTCCTATTGATCGGGAGGTGTCGGAGTAATGGGCCACGGGTAGGCAAACCCGAGCCCCAGAACCTTTCAAAACATCGGGGCAGACTGCGCCCCTCAAGATCCCGCGATGAAGAGCCGCCTCCTGGGAGGCGACGGTAACTATCCCTCATGGACGAGTCCCAGGGACGGCTTCGAGTTAAGCCGACTCTTGGCTGGCGACTTCGAGATGAGCCGACTCTTGGCTGGCGACTTCAAGATAAGACGACTATTGGAGTCGGCCCGCGACTCCAACGATCTCCTGCCTTCGCCACGATGGCGGGGCGGGGTACGGTCATTGCGTGGCCGTCTCTACCCTGCCTACGAGGGGCTGGCATGGCTATAGTGCGCCGTATCGCTGGAGATCTCCATCGTGGCGCGACACTGTTGCCATGCCTGCCCTGACCTCAGCCTTAGTGGGCGGTGCACTGTGCCCACGACGGCTACCTGTATGGCCCGGAGACGGCGGGACCCGCCCGTCAGCGGGAGAACAGAAGACGGCGAGAGCGCCCCGAAGACGGACCCGTGGGAGACGGCCCCCTGGAGTCGGCCAACCCCTCCCACGGGCCCCGCACGCCATTAACCAGACAAGAATGGGAATGGCGACAGTGATCGTCCGCCAGACAGCGGCACTGTTGCCATGACCCCATGACCAAGCCAGCGTCATCAGAAGCACTGCTACAGTACCAGGCCTGTCGGCGGGGCCCGCCAGTCGGCGGGCCCCAGCAGTCGGCGGAGAAGACGGCGGCCTGAGAGACAGACGACTTGGACCCGCCCAGCCGGATTACCATTGTATCCCTGGGGGGCAAGCCTATATAAGCCCCCCGGGGCACCCATGCAAGGGGGATGGCTTCTCTAGTATTAGACCCGATCATATAGGAAGGAAGGAGCTAGCCTTGCCCTCTCCTACCTCCAGAAAACAGCTCCAGGAGCAACCTTGTATTCACTTTGCCATAGTGATCATGCGGAGATCCCGCAGAGCAGCAGTAGGGGTGTTATCTCCTCGGAGAGCCCTGAAGCTGGGTAAGATCCGCCGGCGTGCATGCCTTCGCCTCATCCCGCTTCCGGGCATCGGCGACGTTCTACTTGCTCCCACCATGATAAGCCATCCTTTGGCATATGTCGTACCCAACCCCGATAGGAGGGGTGTGGCGTACCGCAAAACGGAGGAAACGGACCTCCTACGGTCGAAACGGGGGTCCTGTTGATCGGGAGGGGTGTGGTGTACCGCAAAATGGATGAAACAGACTTGTGTTGGAGCGCTACGGTCGAAACGGGGGTCCTGATGATCGGGAGGGGTGTGGTGTACCGCAAAACGGAGGAAACAGACCTCCTACGGTCGAAACGGGGGTCCTGTTGATCGGAAGGGGTGTGGCATACCGCAAAACAGACGAAACGGACTTGTGTTGGAGCGCTACGGTCGAAACGGGGGTCCTGTTCATCGGGAGGGGTGTGGCGTACCGCAAAACGGGACTCCACGAGATATTGTTCATCTCCACCGTCGACCTCCTCTAGCCTCCACGGGCTACCGTCGACCTCCTCCAGCCTCCACGGGCTCCTATTCATCCAGCCTCCACCGCACGCTACTCCACCGGCTACTGTTCAACCACCCCTCCACGGGCACCCCTCCACCGTCTACTGTTCATCCAGCCCTCCACACCACGGGGTCCTGTTCAACCACCCCTCCACGGCTACCCCTCCACCATCTACTGTTCATCCAACCCTCCACACAACGGGGTCCTGTTCAACCACACCAATGGTTCCTGTTCATCCAGAGGCAACGCCATCACTCACTGTTCATCCAAAGGCCCCCCTGCAACGCTCATTGTTCATCCCAGAGGCAGCATCGATCGGCTTCAGTTAGCAGCAGTAGCGAAGGAATCGCTCCATCGGGTTCAGTTAACAGCCATCGATCGATCCCTCGGGTTCAGTAACGCGTAGCATGCAGTGCAATCGCTCGGGTTCAATTAGAGCCGAATGCCTCGCTCGAGTTCAGTTAGAGCCAACGCCTCGCACACACACGCGTACCTGTACAAGAGAAACGTGCATCGCTCCGCCCCCGACCTCCAACCGTAATCGGCAAGTGCCCGTAATTTTCCTCCCCCTCGCTTCTACCACAGTTTTCCGTCATGGATGGCCCAAAGAATGTCACACAGCTGCGTCTCTAGCCCGCCCAGGACGAAAAGCCCATTTTCTCTCATGATTTTTTGTCATAGAAGTAGGAGCCCACCACATCTATGATAATACCGGGTTTTGTCACAATTATCGTCATAGAAGTGTCATATGTATGACAGAAAAAAATTTCGTTCGACCCAAAATGTCACGGATGTGTCTTTTTTTTGTAGTGGCAGCTCCTTGGAGATGGAGGATGGGGCGGCTGAACCAGCGGGACGATGAGATGGACGACGGATCCTCATCTAGGGAGGTGGACGAGGGACGTCGAGCTGTTGCGGTGGACAACGTCAATGGGGAAGAGGCTCCTGCTGGGCAGCGGTGAGGTGGCGGATGGAGGAGGGTGGGGTTTCGCGGCTGGAGCAGAGAGGTTATGGTGGTCTGGGATTTCGATTGGCGAAAAGGAGGCGATGGGAGGGGGTGAACCATGACTTAGGGATGCGCTTGTCGAAAATGTAGGGTGTGTTACAAAAGTACCCCCCCACCAATTTGAACTAGCGGCCCTTTCGGCTCAGGTTTAGAAGGGGGATTTCGGGTGTCGGGATTTCGCAGCTGGAGGGAGTTTTCGCATGTGTTGTAATTTCGGGATAGCAAGGCGCGGGTTGTGAAGGCACCAGTTTTGGGAGCACGATATCTGAATTTTCGGGATATAGCAAGGCGCGGGTTGAATTTCAGGGACAAGCCTAACGTGTAATATTGTACTTGTACATACCAAATCCATTCGCACTTCCCTCAACCAAAGAAAAACAAAAAAAATAAAACTATTCACACCACACAAAGAGAGAGTCTTGCCCCGTTTTACTATACAAATGCTATTCAAAGCTACTCCCTCCTTCCTTCTATATAGTGCCTAATGCGTTTTTTGATGCTAACATTGACCAAATATTAGAGCAATAATAATGACATGCAACTAAACAAAGCACACCGTTAAATTCGGGTGTGAAAGGAGCTTTCAACGATATAATTTTCACATTGTGCATGTCATGTACTATTGATCTTGTCAATAGTCAAAGGCGGTCTTAAAAAACGCATTACGCCCTATATAGATGGAAGGAGGGAGTATGAATCCATGTTATGTCCAATTAAATTTTTTCGCTGGCTGTATAATGCACGTAACCTACTCATACCAACATTTTAGTGCATTCAAAATGTCTATACTACCTCTGCAATTCAAACTGAATTTGAATTTGTTTCTCTATTTCAATAAGAATCTACAATCATGTTTGTTGCCAACTTCAACCATCATTCATGTGTTACCTTAATAACACACCACATGATTACTATAGAGATAGATATGAATTATGTG
This sequence comes from Triticum aestivum, assembly GCF_018294505.1. Lineage (NCBI taxonomy): Eukaryota > Viridiplantae > Streptophyta > Magnoliopsida > Poales > Poaceae > Triticum > Triticum aestivum. The sequence continues at coordinate 544,898,686 of NC_057807.1, forward strand.
TACTATATGAACTCGAATTCTATTTTTTGAATACACTTGATGTTTGATTCCAAATAATAGTACATTTGATGTACTAACTATATATTAATAATATAAACCATGTTCCATACGTACACCGTGTTTATCACACAAAGTATAGTGCCTCGCCCCCTACATTATGACAAGTATTTAGCCCTGAGCTGCAAAAGCCACACATTAATCCAAATTATAATCAATGTTCTACATTATGATATCTTCTTCAAGTATCCGTATCAACTTTTTTATAATGCATTATGATCTTTGTTCGTCTTTTACGCCTTCACGATCCTCTTCTATTTGTAGCTAGCTAGCGCTAACTTTCTATCATTCATGCACACGCCCGCCCCCCTCTCACCCTCCCTAAGCGTCCCCTCCATCACGCACGTTTGTTATTTCTCTTGAGGTCGTTCACCCGCGGTGTGTGTAGGCCCCCCGGCTCCTTCTTTCCAGCACACACCGGTCGATATACCTCTGTAGCCAAGCATGCCTACCACAAACACATATATACTTCCCCTCTTCTCTTGTCACCATCCATGCCCCCTATGTCCAATACGGTTCCACACAGGTGCACACTCCCGCCCCTCTTTTCATTGATCTCATACTCGCACACTCCTCCCCCCTCGACATGGTAGGCCTCTCGCACTACCTCCTAGCTGCACCCCTCTTCCCATGTCTGTCTCTCTGGACCTTATTTGCTTCTAACACATGCATGCATGTATGCGTATCTATCTCCCTACATATAGCCAGGTCAACTATAATTCTTTTTCCCCATGCACTGATACACTTACCTCACTAGTTATGTCTCCCCCTTTCTCGGACACACAATGGTTGATCTTCCTATGTAGTTACGTATGCTTACCACAACCATATCGTCTCCCCTCATAATCCTTGCATACCTCCTAACCCGTCTCTCACAAGCACGTGCATAGACAGACAGACATCCCCCACCCTCTCTTATTGATATTGCACTCATACCCTCCGTTTGTCTAGCATGCCTTTCCCACCATTTGTGAGACGCCACTCCACCACTAACCCTCTGACACTCTACCTTTGTCTTTCTTCCAACCTTATTCCTCTGCTACACATATCCATGGATGTCGATCGATCTCACTCAATGCATAGCTAGGTCTCTCTCCTTCCCCACACATATACTAGTCGATCAGCCTCTGCCCCCTCCCCCCCCCACACACACCGATAGTCGAACGTTGTAGGTAGGTATCCATGCCATAGAGAAAAACTGCACCTCTGCCCTCTCAAATTCTAGTAGGCCAGCCGCCCTATATCTTTGATGTGGGCAAACACAAATTCGATGGCACTCTTTATTGATCGCGCAGCCACACACTTCATCCCTGTTTTAAATTCTATCGATATCTCACGTCCATGCCTCCATTTCACATGCATTGCATATGTTACTTTTTTTGTTTGAGATATCATCGACACATTGCCTCTGTTTCGCACAAACCATCTCTCTCACACCCACCCACGTACATACCTGCACCTAAAGAAGAGGTGCACGCAGGACGCACATACTCACATCTCGTTCCCGGCCACACCCACGCGGGTACACGGTGGAGTTCGTTTCTACACGAAAAGGCAGCCCACGTGATAATTTGACGCGTGTAGCGGTTGTTAACTCGAAGGAGGGTCAGGTTCCACACCTAGACGAAATAGAATATAAAATGATTGCCGTGGGGAAAATGGAAAAATGGGTTTGTCTCTCGTCACACCATCTCACACAAGGCGGCGACGGCCTCTCTCTCTCTCAGCGTTGGTCAGTGATCTAGCCGCATCCCGTCCACCGGTGGAAAGAGAGGATGTGCATCGTCTCTTGTTCGACAGCGTTGAGGCATCACTCTCGATCTGTGGTACCCGCCGTTCTCTCTGACAAAGCTCTGATGCGGTAGGGCCTTCGCCACTTGCTCGCTGCCGTAGTATGGGCAGATCCCGGCCGCCGACGCCCTCCTAGTAACATCCCGATGACCCTCAGGTACAGCTTCCTTCGGCCTTGCTCCACTGCTCATCTTCCCAAGTTGCTGCATGTGGATCTTTTTTAGTTGTTTGCTTAAAACATATCTCGGTCGACGTACTTTCCATCTTGCAATCTCGTCCTCAAACCATTTTTTATAAACCACCATGTGCTATCTTTCCCTTATTACATGGAATATGCTTCTTTTTTGTCGGTGTATGTGTCTTCAACTCGTGTTATTGGGCAGTAATTGTTTCCTTTCTACCTCCTTTTGCAAACAGGGCTATCCAGTTTCACCTTGTTGCTATTGCGGCCTTTTGGTGAACTGCACAAATCACTTTTTTCTTAAGAGTGTTTTGTGCAGTTCTGCCAAAATGTCACACGGGCAACGTTTTTACATATCTATGGGACTGCCGAAAGGGAGATTGGTTTTGCTATCCTCCTCATCCAACTCCATGCCTAATCTTCTCCAACAAGTAGTTAGTCCTAAAGAGAGAAGTAGAGGTGATTGGCTTCTATTTGTGTGTGTTATGTTTCATCATCTAGTTCCACTATTATTATGATCACACTGACTGGATATTTTTGCAAACAGGGATGGTCCGCTCGATTTTAGTGGAGCTGCATAAAATGATCGGGTTGTGGTGTCCTCCATACACCTATTTTTTGGCTACAGAGCTGGGTGAAACTAGCTCCCAAGCAATGAACACTATACCAAGGAAATGGAGCCATGCCTACGAACAACATCGATCAATTATATATTTTTCTTTATTTGTACACCTTTTCACAACTTTGTCTTCAGTTGTGATGTTAATATTAGCACTGGTCTATGAACCATTGAGATGCATTAGCAGCCATGGTAGTTTCATTTGTATTTGATGGAATGTTGTAACGAGATAATCTTGAGGCAAGACACATGAATCCTAAGTTGAAACATTTTTTTCCTGCGGGAACAAAAGTTGAAACCTTCATAGCATCACAGTACAATTTCATTAAAATGATGCGTACATATAAACAAATCATTAAGGATTGATAGCAATGCCAGAAACAATTCAACTTTGTTTCGCCGACATGTGGGACATCCTTCATCCACTCCACCTGCCATGCAGCAATATTGAGTGCACAACTGCAGGGAAAGATTCACCCTGGTCGTTGCGCCACAGTAGTAATCACTAGTGAGCAGTCAAATCATAGAGCCCCACCTTCGCTACAGTAAGTTGCTCGGACGAAGCAACCATCATTTCTTTGGTCCTTGAATCCGCTGGTACCCCCATATTCCCAGAGTAATAAGTTGCTCGGGCGAAACAACCATCACTTCACCTTTCCCACAGTATGTACTAGTACCTCCTTTTTTTACTCTAGAAACAACCACATGCGAATATTGGCAGTAGCAGCACAACAACTGAATCAAAAATTGAAACCAACCAATGAACTACTACCAATCATGAGCATTTGCTAGTACGTATCATGTACTCCGTCTGTCTATGTATATAGGGCTTAATGTGTTTTTCGAGACTAACTTTGGCCCTGTATGGATCCATGGATTAGAGTTAGTTTGAGCTAGTTTGGGCTCAAATAGCCATAAAGTATCCAAACATGAGGGTTAAATTGGAGCAAGTCGGACTTGTTCGGTTCAACCGCCTCCCTAGGTGTTTGCGGAGGAATTGGCCAGCGCGAGGCAGTTCTATAGGTGGGCAGGCGGCTTGTAAGCAAAAGTTTCTCCTCGTGCTGCGAGCCACCACTAAGGATGGCAATGGGTCGGGTTTGGATCGGGTTGAACAATATCAAATCCATCCATATCCATGAAGACAACCTTTGCCCGCCCATGAAAAAATCCATGGGTGAAAAATTGTGTCCATGTCCAAATCCGATGGATATCCATTTCCACTGGATATCCATTGGGTCCTCTCGAGACATATAAAATAAGACTTAACACAATATTAACATAAAACCTTCCATTCTTCACCTCATGGCAGGCCAGGTTTCACTTATGGTAAATCAACGTACAGTAACAACCTAAGATCATTTATTATTTTTCTAATAGATGAGAATGACGAGTCATTTAAGAAGTATATAAAAATAAGGGAAGGGGTGTTGGAGTATGTTACGGAGGGGATTGACTATCAACTTATAAAAGTTACGATGGGGATTGTGTAATTTCTTATGCATGTTTTAGATATAAAAAAGTGTAAGATTGCAGTGGGACATGTGAACATGGGGCAGGGATAGCAGATTTTTTTCCCATTAAGTCATACTATCGGGTCGGGTTTCGATATATCCATGGGTACATGATTATATCCATGGCCTACCCATGAACAATCGGGTCGGGTTTGGGCGCCGCCCATGGACACAAAAGCATATCCAAACCCTATCCATTCGGGTCAGATATCCATGGATATCCATGTCCATGGATAAAATTGCCATCCTTAGCCACCACGCACACGTTGGCGAGGGAGAAGGCATAGTAAGCAAGATTCTCGTCATTCTACGAGTTGACGGGACACATCAAAGTTATTTAGTAGTACGTACTCTCTCCAAAAAAGGGTTGACCATGTCATGGCTACCATCCCGTGCTCCATCGTTGAGTACGTGCACTATTCACGTGCCATCGAGGAGAAAAAATATTGGGTAGTACTAGGTGCCATCAAAGTGCACGACTCACTTACGCACTGTTTATCTGATTATCTCCATTTTCTTGCATGAGACGTGCACCTTGATGATGGATGTCTCGCGTGTTGGCAAAAGGATGAACAAAGCTCACGTCAAAAAAGTGGAAGAACATAGATTCCTGACGACCGAGAAGGAGCAAGGAACCTCATGGTGGAGCGTCTGCACTCATAATATTTTATATTATTCAGCGATATAGAATCAACCAATCATCTCCACAGTGGACTGGAAGAGTAGGAAACATGACAGCCCAGTGTAGTTACATCATACTAGTACATGTCTAACCCACGCTATCACCATATTTCTTAGCTTCCATGCGACACCAAGCTCTAGTAATCCAGCAGCCCGTATTGCTTCTCGCTCCTCGTCTCTCTCAAAGTGTGGCGGGCTGGCGTTTTTGCTGTCTATTGAGGTCGGTTAACTCATCACATGTTAGCGACATGCCAAGAGCATTCTAAAAAAATAGTACTGCACTCTATTGTTATGCCTAGAAGAGGAAGCGCTTTGACCGACAGACCAAACGAGATATGCGTCCGTGCTGTGAGTGGGTCCACTTTCTCGTCTTGAACTTGTTTAGAACACTTGGTTTTGACTATTGATAAGATTTTATATAGGGCCTAATGTATTCTTCGAGGATGCCTTTGACTATTGATATGATTTTATATAATTTGAAAATTATATCATTTGAAGATCCTTTCACGTTCCTTTTTCGAAAAAAGATCCTTTCACGTACGAATTTGACTGTATGCATTGAGCAACTTGCATTTCCTATACTGTTCCTGTTTGGATACTCTAACTTAGCTAGAGGTTAGACTAACTCTGAACTAACTGTAGCCAAAGAGGTGTTTGGGCGACGGAGTTAGATTGACAATAAATGCACTTGATGGAGAGAGAAAAGTGAGTTTTCAGTGGGCCCAATGAGAACTATCTCCAATTAGCACCTCTTTTGTGGGATAGTTTTTTTTGGTGGGACTGCAGCAACTTGCTCCAATTTAACCCTTATGCTTGGATACTTTAGGGCTATTTGAGCCCCAACTAGCTCAAACTAACTCCAAGACATGGATCCAAATAGGGCCAAAGTTAGTCTCGGAAAACGCATTAAGCCCTATATGTTGGGGAACATAGTAATTTCAAAATATTCCTACGCACACGCAAGATCATGGTGATGCATAGCAACAAGAGGGGAGAGTGGTGTCCACGTACCCTTATAGACCGAAAGCGGAAGCGTTATGACAACGCGGTTGATGTAGTCGTACGTCTTCACGGCCCGACCGATAAAGCACCGAAACTACGACACCTCTGAGTTCTAGCACACGTTCAGCTCGATGACGTCCCTCGAACTCCGATCCAACCGAGTGTCGAGGGAGAGTTCCGTCAGCACGACGGCGTGGTGACGATCTTGATGTTCTACCATCGCAGGGCTTCGCCTAAGCACCGCTACGATATTATCGAGGTGGACTATGGTGGAGGGGGGCACCACACACAGCTAAGAGATCCAAGGGATCAATTGTTGTTGTGCCTAGAGGTGCCCCCCTGCCCCCGTATATAAAGGAGCAAGGGGGGAGGGGGCGGCCGGCCTAGTAGGGGGGTCCTACTCCGAGAGGAGGAAGGAAAAGGGGGCTGCACCCCTTCTCCAATCGGACCAGAGGGGGGCTGCGCGCCTCCTTCCTTTCGTCCTCTCTCCTCTGTTCCCGTATGTCCCACTAAGGCCCATATACTCCCCGGCGAATTCCCGTAACTCTCCGGTACTCCGAAAAATACTCGAATCACTCGGAACCTTTCCGAACTCCGAATATAGTCGTCCAATATATTGATCTGTACGTCTCGACCATTTCGAGACTCCTCGTCATGTCCCCGATCTCACCCGGGACTCCGAACTCCTTCGGTACATCAAAACTCATAAACTCATAATATAACTGTCATCGAAACCTTAAGCATGCGGACCCTACGGGTTCGACAACAATGTAGACATGACCGAAACACGTTTCCGGTCAATAACCAATAGCGGAACCTGGATGCTCATATTGGCTCCCACATATTCTACGAAGATCTTTATCGGTCAAACCGCATAACAACATACGTTGTTCCCTTTGTCATCGGTATGTTACTTGCCCGAGATTCGATCGTCGGTATCTCAATACCTATTTCAATCTCGTTACCGGCAAGTCTCTTTACTCATTACGTAATGCATCATTCTATAACTAACTCATTACCTACATTGCCTGCAACGCTTATAGTGATGTGCATTACCGAGAGGGCCCAGAGATACCTCTCCGACAATCGGAGTGACAAATCCTAATCTCAAAATACGACAACCCAACAAGTACCTTTGGAGACACCTATAGAGCACCTTTATAATCACCCAGTTACGTTGTGACGTTTGGTAGCACACAAAGTGTTCCTCCGGTAAACGGGAGTTGCATAATCTCATAGTTATAGGAACATGCATAAGTCATGAAGAAAGCAGTAGCAACATACTAAACGATCCAGTGCTAAGCTAACGGAATGGGTCAAGTCAATCACATCATTCTCCTAATGATGTGATCCTATTAATCAAATGACAACTCTTTTGTCCATGGCTAGGAAACATAACCATCGTTGATAAACGAGCTAGTCAAGTAGAGGCATACTAGTGACACTATGTTTGTCTATGTATTCACACATGTATTATGTTTCCGGTTAATACAATTCTAGCATGAATAATAAACATTTATCATGATATAAGGAAATAAACAATAACTTTATTATTGGCTCTAGGGCATATTTCCTTTAGTCTCCCACTTGCACTAGAGTCAATAATCTAGTTCACATCATCATGTGATTCAACACCAATATTCACATCTGTATGTGACTAGCACCCATAGTTCACATCATCATGTGACCAACACCCAAAGGGTTTACTAGAATCAATAATCTAGTTCACATCGCTATGTGATTAACACCCAAAGAGTACTAAGGTATGATCATGTTTTTCTCATGAGAGAAGTTTAGTCCACGGGTCTGTTACATTCAGAGCCGTATGTATTTTGCAAATATTCTATGTCTACAATGCTCTGCACGGAGCTACTCTAGCTAATTTCTCCCACTTTCAATATGTATCCAGATTGAGACTTAGAGTCATATGGATCGGTGTAAAAGCTTGCATCGATGTAACTCTTTACGACGAAATCTTTTATCACCTCCATAATCGAGAAACATCTTCTTAGTCCTCACTAAGGATATTCTTGACCGCTGTCCAGTGATCTACTCTTAGATCAAAATTGTATTCCTTTGCCAAACTCAGAGCAAGGTATAAAATAGATCTGGTACACAACATAGCATACTTTATAGAACCTATGACTGAAGCATAGGGAATGACTTTTCATTCTCTTTCTATTTTATGCCATGATCGGGTTTTGACTCTTACTCAACTTCACACCTTTGCATCACAGGCAAGAACTCTTTCTTTGACTATTCCATTTTGTACTACTTCAAAATCTTGTCAAGGTATGTACTCATTAAAAATCTTATCAAGCGTCATGATCTATCTCAATAGATCTTGATGCTCAATATGTAAGTAGCTTTGCTGAGGTCTTGCTTTGAAAAACTCTTATTCAAATACTCCGTTATGCTTTCTAGAAAATTCTACATTATTTTTGATCAACAATATGCCATTCACATATACTTATCAGAAAGGCTGTAGTGCTCCCACTCACTTTCTTGTAAATACAGGCCTTTCAAAAAGTCTGTATAAAACCATATGCTTTGATCAACTCATCAAAGCGTATATTCCAACTCCGAGATGCTTGCACCAGTCCATTGATGGATCGCTGGAGCTTGCACATTTTGTTAGCACCTTTAGGATTAACAAAACCTTCTGGTTGCATCATATACAACTCTTCTTTAAAAATCCATTAAGGAATGCAGTTTTGACATCCATTTGCCAGATTTCATAAAATGTGGCAATTGCTAACATGATTCAGACAGACTTAAGCATCGATACGAGTGAGAAAATCTCATCATATTCAACACTTTGAACTTGTCGAAAACCTTTCGCAACAAGTCATGCTTTGTAGATAGTAACACTACTATCAGTGTCCGTCTTCCTCTTAAAGATCCATTTATTTAACATGGCTTGCTGATCGTCGAGCAAGTCAACCAAAGTCCATACTTTGTTCTCATACATGGATCCCATCTCAGATTTCATGGCCTCAAGCCATTTTGCGGAATCTGGGCTCACCATCGCCTCTTCATAGTTTGTAGGTTCATCATGATCTAGTAGCATGACGTCCAGAACGGGATTACCCTACCACTCTGGTGCGGATCTTATTCTGTTTGACCTACGAGGTTCAGTAACAACTTGATCTGAAGTTCCATGATCATCATCATTAACTTCCTCACTAATTGGTGTAGATGTCACAGGAACCGATTTCTGTGATGAACTACTTTCCAATAAGGGAGCAGGTACAGTTACCTCATCAAGTTCTACTTTCCTCCCACTCACTTCTTTCGAGAGAAACTCCTTCTCTATAAAGGATCCATTTTAGCAACGAATATCTTGCCTTTGGATCTGTGATAGAAGGTGTACCCAACAGTTTCCTTTGGGTATTCTATGAAGACGCACTTCTCCAATTTAGGTTCGAGCTTATCAGGTTGAAACTTTTTCACATAAGCATCACAGCCCCAAACTTTAACAAACGACAACTTTGGTTTCTTGCCAAACCACAGTTCATAAGTCGTCGTCTCAACGGATTTTGATGGTGCCCTTTTTAAAGTATATGCAACTGTCTCTAATGCATAACCCCAAAACGATAGTGGTAAACCGATAAGAGACATCATAGGTCGCACAATATCCAATAAAGTGCGGTTACGATGTTCGGACACACCGTTACGCTGTGGTGTTCCAGGTGGCATGAGTTTGTGAAACTATTCCACATTATTTTGACTGAAGGCCAAACTCGTAACTCAAATATTCATCTCCATGATCAGATCGCAGAAACTTTATTTTCTTGTTACGATGATTTTCCACTTCACTCTGAAATCCTTTGAACCTTTCAACTATTTCAGACTTATGTTTCCTCAAGTAGATATACCCATATCTGCTCAAATCATCTTGTGAAGGTCAAAAAATAATGATACCTGCCACGAGCATCAACACTCATTGGACCGCATACATCTGTATGTATTATTTCCAATAAGTCACTAGCTCGTTCCATTGTTCCGGAGAACGGAATTTTAGTCATCTTGCCCATAAGGCACGGTTTGCAAGCATCAAATGATTCATAACCAAGTGATTCCGAAAATCCATCTTTATGGAGTTTCTTCATGCACTTTACACCGATATGACCCAAACAGCAGTGCCACAAATAAGTTGCACTATCATTATTAACTTTGCATCTTTTGGCATCAATATTATGAATATGTGTATCACTACGATCGAGGTCCAACAAACTATTTTCATTGGGTGTATGACCATCGAAGGTTTTATTCATGTAAACAGAACAACAATTATTCTTTGACTTTAAATGAATAACCGTATCGCAATAAACATGATCAAATCATATTCATGTTCAACGCAAATGCCAAATAACATTTATTTAGGTTTAACACTAATCCCGAAAGTATAGGGAGTGTGCGATGATGATCATATCAATCTTGGAACCATTTCCAATACACATCGTCACTTCACCCTCAACTAGTCTCTGTTTATTCTGTAACTCCTGTTTCGAGTCACTAACTTTTAGCAACCGAACAAGTATCAAATACTCAGGGGCTACTATAAACACTAGTAAGGTACACATCAATAACGTGTATATCAAATATACCCTTGTTCACTCTGCCATCCTTCTTATCCACCAAATATTCAAGGTATTTCCGTTTCTAGTGACCATTTCCTTTGCAGTGTAAGCACTCACTTTCAGGCTTTGGTTCAGCTTTGGGCTTCTTCGTGGGAGTGACAACTTGCTTGTCATTCTACTTGAAGTTCCCCTTTCTCCCCCTTTGCCCTTTTCTTGAAACTAGTGATCTTGTCAACCATCAACACTTGATGCTCTTTCTTGATTTCTACCTTTGTCGATGTCAACATCACGAAGAGATCGGGAATTGTTTTCGTCATCCCTTGCATACTATAGTTCATCAAAAAGTTCTACTAACTTGGTGATGGTGACTACAGAACTCTGTCAATCACTATCTTATCTGGAAGATTAACTCCCACTTGATTCAAGCGATTGTAGTACCCAGACAATCTGAGCACATGCTCACTAGTTGAGTGATTCTCCTCCATCTTTTAGCCATAGAACTTGTTGGAGACTTCATATCTCTCAACTCGGGTATTTGCTTGAAATATTAACTTCAACTCCTGGAACATCTCATATGGTCCATGACGTTCAAAACATCTTTGAAGTCCCGATTCTAAGCCGTTAAGCATGGTGCACTAAACTATCAACACATTTTTTCTCTAGGAACATATCAAAATAAACATATGAAAGCAACAAAGCAAGCTATTGATCTACAACATAATTTGCAAAATACTACCAGGACTAAGTTCATGGTAAATTTAAGTTCAATTAATCATATTACTTAAGAACTCCCACTAGACAGACATCTCTCTAGTCATCTAAGTGATCACGTGATCCAATCAACTAAACCATGTCCGATCATCACATGAGATGGAAGTAGTTTTTCAATGTGTGAACATCACTATGTTGATCATATCTACTATATGATTCACGCTCGACCTAGCGGTCTCCGTGTTTCGAGGCCATATCTGTATATGCTAGGCTCGTCAAGTTTAACCTGAGTATTCCGCTGTGTGCAACTGTTTTGCACCTGTTGTATTTGAACATAGAGCCTATCACACCCGATCATCACGTGGTGTCTCAGCACGAAGAACTTTCGCAACGGTGCATATTCAGGAAGAACACTTCTTGATAATTAGAGATCATCTTAAAAAGCTACCGTCGAACTAAGCAAAATAAGATGTATAAAAGATAAACATCATATGCAATCAAAATATGTGACATGATATGGCCATGATCATCTTGCGCCTTTGATCTCCATCTCCAAAGTACTGTCATGATCTCTATCGTCACCGGCACGACACCAGGATCTTCATCATTTTGATCTATATCAATGTGTCGTCACATGGTCGTTTCGCCAACTATTGCTGTTGCAACTATTGCTATCGCATAGCGATAAAGTAAAGCAATTATTTGGCACTTGCATCTTATGCAACAAAGAGACAACCATAGGGCTTCTGCCAGTTGCCGATAACTTCAACAATACATGATCATATCATACAACAACTTATATCTCATCACGTCTTGACCATATCACATCACAACATGACCTGCAAAAACAAGTTAGACGTCCTCTACTTTGTTGTTGCAAGTTTTATGTGGCTGCTACGGGCTGAGCAAGAACCGTTCTTACCTACGCATCAAAACCACAATGATAGTTCGTCAACTTAGTGCTGTTTTAACCTTCTCAAGGACCGGGCATAGCCACACTAGGTTCAACTAAAGTTGGAGAAACTGACACCCGCCAGCCACCTGTGTGCAAAGCACGTCGGTGGAACCTGTCTCGCGTAAGCGTACGCGTAATGTCGGTCCGGGCCGCTTCATCCAACAATACCGCCGAACCAAAGTATGACATGCTGGTAAGTAGTATGACTTGTATCACCCACAACTCACTTGTGTTCTACTCGTGCATATAACATCTACGCATAAAACCTGGCTCGGATGCCACTGTTGGAAACGTAGTAATTTCAAAATATTCCTACGCACACGCAAGATCATGGTGATGCATAGCAACGAGAGGGTAGAGTGTTGTCCACGTACCCTCGTAGACCGAAAGTGGAAGCGTTATGACAACGCGGTTGATGTAGTCGTACGTCTTCACGGCCCGACCGATCAAGCACCAAAACTACGACACCTCCGAGTTCTAGCACACGTTTAGCTCGATGACGTCCCTCGAACTCCGATCCAGCCGAGTGTCGAGGGAGAGTTCCGTCAGCACGACGGCGTGGTGACGATCTTGATGTTCTACCATCGCAGGGCTTCGCCTAAGCACCGCTACGATATTATCAAGGTGGACTATGGTGGAGGAGGGCACCGCACACGGCTAAGAGATCCAAGGGATCAATTGTTGTTGTGCCTAGAGGTGCCCTCCTGCCCCCTTATATAAAGGAGCAAGGGGGGAGGGGGCGGCCGGCCTAGGAGGGGGCGCACCAAGGGGAGTCCTACTCCCACCGGGAGTAGGACTCCCTCTTTCCTTGTTGGAGTAGGAGAAGGGGGGAAAGAGGGGGAGAGGAGGAAGGAAAAGGGGGCTGCACCCCTTGTCCAATTCGGACCAGAGGGGGGCTGCGCGCCTCCTTCCTTTCATCCTCTTTCCTCTATTCCCCTATGGACCAATAAGGCCCATATACTCCCCGGCGAATTCCCGTAACTCTCCGGTACTCCGAAAAATACTCGAATCACTCGGAACCTTTCTGAACTCCGAATATAGTCGTCCAATATATTGATCTTTACGTCTCGACCATTTAGAGACTCCTCGTCATGTCCCCGATGTCATCCGGGACTCCGAACTCCTTCGGTACATCAAAACTCATAAACTCATAATATAACTGTCATCGAAACCTTAAGCATGCGGACCCTACGGGTTCGAGAACAATGTAGACATGACCGAAACACGTTTCCGGTCAATAACCAATAGCGGAACCTAGATGCTCATATTGGCTCCCACATATTCTACGAAGATCTTTATTGGTCAAACCGCATAACAACATACGTTGTTCCCTTTGTCATCGGTATGTTACTTGCCCGAGATTCGATCGTCGGTATCTCAATACCTAGTTCAATCTCGTTACCGGCAAGTCTCTTTACTCGTTACATAATGCATCATTCCGTAACTAACTCATTAGCTACATTGCTTGCGAGGCTTATAGTGATGTGCATTACTGAGAGGGCCCAGAGATACCTCTCCGACAATCGGAGTGACAAATCCTAATCTCGAAATACGCCAACCCAACAAGTACCTTTGGAGACACCTGTAGAGCAACTTTATAATCACCCAGTTACGTTGTGACATTTGGTAGCACATAAAGTGTACCTCCGGTAAACGGGAGTTGCATAATCTCATAGTTATAGGAACATGTATAAGTCATGAAGAAAGCAGTAGCAACATACTAAATGATCAAGTGCTAAGCTAACGGAATGGGTCAAGTCAATCACATCATTCTCCTAATGATGTGATCCCGTTAATCAAATGACAACTCTTTTATCCATGGCTAGGAAACATAACCATCTTTGATAAACGAGCTAGTAAAGTAGAGGCATACTAGTGACACTATGTTTGTCTATGTATTCACACATGTATTATGTTTATGGTTAATACAATTCTAGCATGAATAATAAACATTTATCATGATATAAGGAAATAAACAATAACTTTATTATTGCCTCTAGGGCATATTTCCTTCACTATATACATGGACAGGCGGAGTACATGATATGTACTAGCAAACACTCACCAGTAATACTAGTTCATTGGTTGGTTTCAATTTTTGATTCAGTAGCTGTGCTGCTACCATCCAATATTCACGTGTGGTTGTTTCTAGAAAAAAAAAGGAGGTACCCCTACTTATGTTACTCCCACTACGCCTAGCCTAAGGTTAGTAGGTGACCTTGCGCTTGGCTGTTCGTCTCTTCCGAAAGTCGATGGTTCTACAGTAGTACTTCTGGCAATCTGACACCAAATGAACTGCTCCACGTCCATCACTTGTAAGCAAAAGTTTATCCTCGTGCTGCGAGCCACCGCGCACGCGTTGGCGAGGGAGAAGGCATTGTAAGCAAGCTTCTCATCGTTCTGTGAGTTGACGGGACACATCAAAGTTATTTAGTAGTACGTACTCTCTCCAAAAAAAGGCTGACCATGTCATGGCTACCATCCTGTGCTCCGTCGTTGAGTACGTGCACTATTCACGTGCCATCGAGGAGAAAAAAATATTGCATAGTAGGTGCCATCGAAGTGCAAGACTCACTTACGCACTGCTTATCTGTTTATCTCCATTTTCTTGCATGACACGTGCACCTTGATGCTAGATGTCTCGCGTGTTGGCAAAAGGATGAACAAAGCTCACGTAAAAAAAGAGTTGAAGAACATAGATTCCCGATGACCGAGAAGGAGCAAGGAACCTTGCGGTGGAGCGTCTGCAAGGAACCTTGCACGTTTTCTCCTATTTTTTGCCGCCTTCCCACCTATAAACAAATAAAAGAACATGAACTCTTCGCTAACCACTAGAGACGATACATCAGGATGCTAAGTTGAAGATGTCTTATACTTTATATTGATAACCACGCAACAAGCCACGCATGTACAGGACGAATGCAGCTTCACATGTACACACGCCAATGCACTAACTCCATCTAATCCAACTCATGCACATACGCGCACAGCATGGAGCACACAACGCACATACACAACACGTGCATGCACACACACTCGGCCGCAGGATGCACGTGAATAACACATGCATGCGCACACACTCGGCTGCATGGAGGCGTGCGCCATCTAAGGTGACGTCCGGTTCGTCGTACTATGGCGAAGCTCACACGCAACGGCGCCTACGCATCTCTTGCAGCACCTCTTTGTCGTCGTTGCTCAAAGACTAGTCGGAGACGAAGACGACCGCAGCCTCGACCTTAGAGCTAGCACCGATGGAAAAGCACGAACGCTGCACGCACACGAGCACGTACAGAGTGCCCATGACATGGTGCATCCCCAGTCGCCTCTAGTCCTTCTGTGCACGTTGTCTATCAAGGCGGCTACATGCCTAGTGATGATGTGGGTGAGATCTTCTAGGACTCACATGATGACGAGGGAAATTATGAGACTACCCACAATCGGAGTAACATAGGTAGTAACATCACACATGTCTAGATAAAGTAGATGACGTGGCAAGCAATAAATGAAGAAAGAGAGGAAAGTAGTAACATCGCACATATCAAGGCAATATGTGTATATAGCCTAATAAATGAAGTGTTCCATGTTACCACAGATATGTTACTATAGAGGACGTAACATAGACTAGTAACATGAGCATGGTACTAGTCTATGTTACTACCCATTGTGGCTAGTCTGAGGGGGTGTCTCCAACAGTGTTCCTCGGCTCGCACCTCTTGCATCACGGTGGTCGACCTTGGAGTCATTCATCTGGTACATGTGGCATCTCAGATCTGGACACAAGGTGACGTACACCATCAAGGTCCACGGTCAAGGGGGTGCTAAGTGCTAAGTGCTTAGATGTGCTTAGATGAGATGCTAAGTGCATTAAACGGCTTAGCAACTCAAGTCTCCAATGCATAGGTGTTTAGTTTGTTGTTTCTAAGCTTGCTTCATTTAATTAGCTATAGACTCAAAACTGTCTTTCCACCATTTCTTCCTGCAGTCACCAAACTAGTCTCTCTCTTCTTAATTAACTTGCCACATCATATTTTATGCCTATGTGGCAGGCTTAGCAGCTATACATGGTGGAGCAGTGGGAGAGGCCAAGGCTGGTCATAGTGGGGAGTAACTTATACTGTAACATATTACTATGTTACTCTAAACATCTCTATAAACCGGAAAGGAGGGAGTAGTAACATAGACTAGTGTCATATGCATGAAACTACTAGTGAGTATGGGAGCACATGATATTTCCCCGTCCGGACCGATCCCAAGTTGGCTTTTCACCTTCTTGGCCCAACAAAAACCCCTCACCCTCCCATGCGCGCTTCTCGTCCGGCGCCAGCTGAGCCCGCCGCTCCACATTGATGGCAAGTCAGGGCGACGTAACCTCTCACTGCTTTCGCTGTTGAAGTGGCGTGCCGACCAAGGGCACCGCCCGCTGCACGCCCGGCATTTCAGACTACATAGTGGAGAGTAACTTTAGAGCAAGTACTACAATTAGATGACATAAGCAGGCTATAAGGATTTAAATATAGTATTTGTGCTTAGCTGAAGGAGAGAGAAGAGGAGAGAGAAGAGGAGAGAGAAGAGAAGCTGGTTGTAAACTTGTAGCCGGTTGTAGCAGGAGCCCCAACATACTTTGTGAGACAAAACATGGGGCCATTATTAATGATATAGTATTATACTAAAGGGACTAACTATTGTACTAGCAGGCTATTAGGTTGGTTCTAGATGATGTGTCAACTTCATATAGTCGGATGTTGGCTATACTATTAACCATGCTCTAAGTGTGGTGTGAGTGGGACTAAAGTTTAGTCCCATACTGCTAGGTGGGTGTGAGTTGCGCCACTTTATAATGTGATCTATTCTAGCATTTGCATGAGCATGATAATAGGAAACCTACACGCGCGCTCTTTGGGAATGAGCCCATCTAAGGACAAAAGCTATCCGCGTGGTCTATATTTTTGTTGGTCGGAAAATTTATTTTAAGTCATTAATTAATAATTAAAGGGACGCCTTAATTACTCAGTTTTTTAGACAAACCTTGGTGGGGCTATTATTGACTTGGAAGTGGGGTTTGGGGGCCAAAGGACTACTATTATACTTGCTCTTACTCGCACGACCGACCTGACATGCTCTACCCTAGCTGCTGCTGTATCATATGGTTTCGCACCATTCCAGATCTTAGCATCGCCACACAATTCTTCTCCAGCCCTCCTCCCGGCGTGCACTGCAAGAAGGGACAGCAGTCCTCCGAACCCTGTCTTTCGTGATCCTATACGGGAGAGGGGCGATCAGGTTTTTGGGGAGCACACTCCTATGACTGCTGCCAGCGACGACTTCCTCAATGATAGCCTTCTTCCCCGACCTCAGTAACCTCTTCATCAATGACATGAGTGACAACATCAACCACAGCGGTTCTGCTCCCGCTGTACAGTATGTGATTTTGTCCTCCTGGTTTAGTCCGCATCATTACTTTGATCTTTGCAATTATTGTCATGATCTATTTACTGTTGATTTGGATTAAATCTCATAGTAAATTGCTCATATATTCAACAATCCAATCCAAAAATCTAATTATAGGCAATTTACTCTAAGTGGTTTTGCTGCGCTATTGAGGCCGCCTGCTTTTAAGGGGGTGCAATATAAAAGGTGGCGCCCAAGAGCAGTATATTGGTTTCAGATCATGTACTGCTATGACGCCACTAAGGGTAAGCCTGAGGGCGATCTTAATCCTACACAACAGGAAGCTTTTGAGAACATGGATACCCTCTTCAAAGCCGCCCGACTGAGTGTTCTTGATGAATCCATTATGGATTCATATATGCCGTTTGACAACGACAAAGACATGTGGGCTGCGCTCGAGGCCACGTTTGGGGCCTCGGGAGCTGGCAATGAGTTGTACATCATGGAGCAATTCTGTGACTACAAGATGACTGATGAGCGCTCTGTTGTTGAGCAGACTCATGAGATACAATCACTCTCTAAGGAACTTGTTGTTGGGACCATCGTTGCCAAGCTTCCACCTTTGTGGAACAATTTTGCTACTTCACTGAAAAACAAGAGACATGAGTTTTATCTTTTGGATCTCATTAGCACTCTTGATTTGGAAGAGAAGGCGAGAGCAAAAGACACACATTCTCGGATCGCTGAGGGAGCTTCTAGTGCCCACATGGTACATGAGAAGAACTTCCAGCCCAACCAGCCCCAAAACAAGAAGAACAAATCTCAGGGAAAAGGCAAGTTTGATGCAAAGAACAAGCCGTCACATTCTACCAACTTCAAGAAGAATTCTCATAACGGGAAGGGATACAAACCTCAATTTTGGTAGCACCACACAAAATTTATATGGTTGCATCTACCTGCTGTCAGCTAACCTCATGGTGCTCCAGGTATTCCTACATTCGTAACTAGGTAGAATGACCACCGCAAGATGACATAAGCTTATTCGTACGTTGACTTGCTGATTGCAGTGTGGAACAATCCTGTCATGTGTGCAGGAGCAAACAAGCAGTGCAGCCGAAGGTGGAATCAACCAAGGACTAATAAAATTATATATAATCTTCCTCGGGCAGGTCAGTATCCCCTTCGTCCAGATGATCTGTTTTGTCATGTCGAGCTATATATTGATATGTGCTACTGTTTTGCAACACCGTTTAAGTATAGCTATTGTTTGCCTATCTTTTCAGATTCAGGACAATGAAGATGATTTCAGGGGAG
This sequence comes from Triticum aestivum, assembly GCF_018294505.1. Taxonomy (NCBI): domain Eukaryota; kingdom Viridiplantae; phylum Streptophyta; class Magnoliopsida; order Poales; family Poaceae; genus Triticum; species Triticum aestivum. Next base: position 544,917,479 of record NC_057807.1, read on the forward strand.
CTGCACAATATGGACTCATGTTGAGTCATCTCTATTGCCTCATGTGTTTGCTGCAAATGTGTCAGCATCAATTGCAAGATGAGGCAGCTAGCTAGCTGTGGAGTTGGCAACATGCTCAAAGTGCTCGCAACATTGAGAAGAAACAAGCATGTCCAGGAAATTAATGCGTGCACAAGGAGGCCCTTTGCTCAGAGAAGCATCGACCAATTTTCTTTATTTCCACACCTTCTCACAACTTTGTATTGGTTATAGTATGGTGAATCATTGAGATGCATAAACAAGCTGAACTTTTGTTCTTCTGAATGTTAGTATGCATACCGTATCTTCTGAAACTTAGTTTAATGTGAGTGTCTGCATCCAGTACCGCATCCTCTACTTTGGTGGATGCCAAGTTGCAAAAGGTTACCGATGAGTAGCCATAAGCTGGAGGCGTCTCTTTTTTTTTATTTCGAATGGGCAATAAGCTGGAGAGTGTCTCGGGCTGCCTCTAGCACAGGGCCCTCCAGTACGAAACACGGGCAGCCGACTGGGCCGATACAAAAGCCTATCCATCTTAAAGCCCATTTGTTTTTGTTTTTTGCAAGGAGAAGCCCATATTTCTGAAAGAGGGGCGATCCCAGAAAAACCCTCCTTCCTCCTCGCTTCCACTTATACTCCCTCCGTCCGGGTTTATTAGGCCCATGAGCCAATTGGTAAGACCAAGAAGATGCACATAGAGAAAATAAATCTCCTTAATTTACTCCATAACCACTCTATTAAATAGGCCTAGTAATAAACCAGGCGGATGCAGTGGCCGGCGGGTGCATGCATCCTGCATGCATGGCCAGTCAGCCAAGTCCATGCGCCAGCTCCAATGCAGCAACGCAAAAGAAGAGAGCGATTCTTGGGAAAAACGAGTAGTTAGTGCAACGGGCCTTATAAACACGAACAACTCACTCTCCCGCTTCCGTCTCTCCCCCCCCCCCAATTCCTCCCGCTCCCCATCTTCCTCACTCGTCCAGAAAACCTCCGCTCACCTTCTTCCTCACTCGTACTGAAAATGACTCCTCCTCTTCTTCCACTCCTACAGAAATCCCCAGCCCTCCTTCTTCTCCACTCGCACTGCCACTAGGCTCGTCTTTGGCTACTCTCCTCAAACCCGTGAGCTCGGTGCGACACCCACAAGGAAAATGGAGTCGGCTAGCCCCAGCGCCAAGAAGATGAGGCTCCCGGCAGCGGCAACGCCGGTTGTAGATCCCGCACCCGGTAGCGCGGGGATAAGCGGCAAGGCCCTCCCCCACCCCACCCAGATCCGAGTAACCGGTAGAATCTCTGGTGGACCGCATCAGCGATATCCCGGATGTCATCCTTAAGGAGATCATCTCGCTTCTCCCCACCAAGGATTGCTGTCGCACATAAGTCCTCTCAACTCGGTGGCGCCCTCTATGGCGCACCGCACCCCTCAATCTGGATTGTCGTTAGATATTTGTCCTTCCTGAATTTGATTTCCTCAGAGCCATCGTCTCCTCTCACCAGCAGGGCCCTGTTCAATGCCTCTGCATCCCGACACGCTACCTACTGTCCATACCCGGCACGGTGGATGCTTGGCTGACATACCTGAATTTAGAAAACTCCAGCAGTTCAAGTTGTACCATTACCACAAAAGTTTCATACCACGAACACACCAAGAATTCATGCCCACACCACTGTTGTCCATCTCGCAATTTTCCTCCTCTCTCCACAGTGCCACCTTCTCCTTGTGCCATCTACCAGATGATTTGGTACAAATGCTTCGACTCCCACTGCTAAAAAAACTTTCGCTTGTGGTGGTTTATCTATCAGAGGCCTCACTGCACAACATCATCCACTCCAGTTGCCCTGCCCTGGAGTGCTTGCTGATTGTTTTGGGAGTAGAAATACCTATCAGTTGTCTCCAAATAAAGTCGCCTCAGCTTAAAAGCATGGAATTTGTTTTGAAGGACAGCAGCTCATCATCGAAGATGCCCCCTCACTTCAAAGGTTGCTCCTTGATAATTGTTATAAACCTTCACAAATAATTGTCGTCTCTGCGCCCAAACTAGAGACCTTGGGTGTAATTCGTGACCCGTTTAATGATCACAAGGAGTTGGTGTTTGGCTCCTCACTTTTTTAGGTACCGTATATTATCATCTAGACATTTGTAATCATCAGCTGCATTTTTCATTTGTGCGCATAAGTTTTATATCATCTTGGAGTACACTTTGGGTACTAATATTATGTTATATGCTCAATGAAGAGTTCTTTCATTGATAGCCTATCAACGTTGTTGGATTCTGTCAAGATCTTATATATCAGAATGTTTAGTTTTGACCTGAACATAATTATTTTCTTGTTGCGATGCTTTCGATCTCTGGAGAATTTATATATAGAGGTGATGATTTCATGCACATTGAAAGCCCGTATATATTGTACTAGAATTAACCGTTCAGCTGTCGTTCTTTTGGCATACTCTTTTTTCAGACCTTAACTGTTTTCAATCTTCATGTCTACTTAGGCACAACCACATGGAGCAAAACGTATAACCAATTGGTGGCGTAATAAGCACCAGGATTTTCTCAGATCTCATGACATTCGTTTGAGGACAATAACAATGGAAGGGTATGCAACCAACCAGGCAAACAGAAGCTTTGTCACATTCTTCCTGTTGAATGCGAGGTTACTATTGTCCATGAGGCTCAAGTTTTACCGCAAGAGATTTCTCACGGACAAACACGTTGAAGAGCAAAAAAAGAAGTTTCAGGTGGACAAATGGGATTCTAAACGTGCTCGGCTTCTATTTACAACAAGTTGTAGTCATCCTGAATTTTTTTTTTGCATAGGATGTTGATTTTATGGATCAGACCATCCATTTGTTTGTGACTGCGAAAAAGAGTGGTTGGGTTAGATGTTACTGCTATGTTCAATCTGGGTTTTGTCTAAAAATTTGATGAACAATTAATCCTTGGGATTTTGGTACCATTTGTAAGCTTGAGTTTCATGTTGTTGCCCTCATACTCCCCTCCACCTGCCACTACACTGCCGCATCTTCCATGGTTGTTGTTCATTCCCATCCTAGGCCTCGCCGTCGTTATCCACCTTGGTTCGCTCGCTGTGCCCGCCGCCGTCTGTGTCACATCCCTAGCTTCTGGTTTGCTCTGAGCTAGCTAGTCATGTGTTGCATCATGTTTAAATTTTGCCTAAAATTGAAATGGGGATGTTCAAACCCTAGCATTAAATCAACTCAACTAGGGTGAATTTAAATCTTTTCAATAAACCCAAAAGGTTCCTAAAAAAAGTTCATGATTTCTGGTTAAGGTGGAAACCTCTGCCAAAAATGATGAATATATTCTTAGGTCATTTTTGGATTTTTGAATTCAATCATATTGTATTTGACTTTGGGCATTTAAATATTATAAATAATTTAAATGTTCAAATAAATGTTGGAAATTGTTAAGGGTCACTGAAATAATTCAGAAAGCACCCATAATTGTTTCCAGGATTTTATTAAATGATTTGGTATTTTAAATCAAATCAAAAACAAAATAACAGAAATAGAAAAGAAATAAAAGAGAGAGAGAGAAGGAAGTTACCTGGCGCCACTTACCTGGCCCAGCACGGCCCAGCCCATCTCCACTCCCCCCCCTGTCGTCTTCCTCTGCCAGTAGGCAGAGGCGAGGCGTGGCGCGCGCCCGAGAGGCCTCGGCCACCTCCTGCTTCCCCCTGGCCACCTCCTGATTCCTCCTCGACGCCCCGGAGACGCCACGCACCTCCCTGCCTCTCTCCCTCACTCTCCCGCGTCCTCATCCTCTCCCCTGGACTTCTCTCTCACTCGCCCGAATGGAGCCGCCGCCACCGACGAGCTCCCTCGCGGCCACCGCCACCCCCTAGCCTCGCCGATACGCTCCAAAGCTCCGCCGGTCCTCCCTCTTCCTCCTCACCAAGACGGAAGGCGCCGGAAGCCCTGGATGGGGCCAGCTTCGCCATTCCCCTCCTCGGACACCGCGGATCGCCGCCGTCAAATTCGTCCCCGTCCGGCCTCCCTCAAGCTCGCCGTCCACCTCTACAGGGTCTACGTGAGCTCTCCGTCCGTTTTCCCCTCTCTGTTTCGTCGTTCGCGCGCCGTAGCTAGGTTATCCACCAAGACCGAAACCCCATCGCCGCCGGCCATGGCGCCGCCGTGGCCAGGGCCACCGCAGCCCGCGCCTGAGCACGTCACCGTGCTCGGTGAACCCCCAGGAGCACGTAGCCCTCCTTGTTTACTCCTCTAGTGCGCCGTAGCTTCGCCACCGTTCGCGCCCGAACTCCGGCCACCGCGGAAGTGCTCACCGCCGTCGTCTCCGGCCACCCCGCGGCCCCTCGTGCAGCCAGCTAGGTGCGGCCGTGTACGGGCTACCTTCTGATGGCCTTCGCGCGTCCAGCCGCCGCCCGTAGCGCAACCTCAGTGAACATCCGCCGCGTTTCGGGTCGCCGCCGGCCGAACTCCGGTGGCCAGTGACGTGGCGCTGTCATTAGCCACTAATGACGCACTAACCAACCCCCTAGGCCACTGACTGTGGGCCCCACCCCTGGTCAAACCCCAGTCAGCGCTGGGTTTGACCGGGATTAGGTCCTGTGTCACTGACGTGTGGCCCCCACACGTCAGGTTTGACCCGAGCCAGCCCAGTTGACCCTGCTGACGTCACCGTGACGTGGTGCTGACGCCATAATTCATTTCTGGATTTATATTATTCAGGAAATTCCAGAAAATTGTAAAAACTTCTAAAAATCATAGAAATTCAACCGTAACTCCAAATGAAATAAATTATATATGAAAAATTATCAGAAAAATTCAAGGAATCCATCTGTACCACTTTCATGCATGTTAGAACAACTTATAGCTGCTGTTTAGCACAAATCAATTAAACGGCATTTGAATAATCACATATGGAGTTTGAATTTGAATCTTGTATTCAAACCAACTTCATTTAATCTGTTGCTAGTTGCATTAGCCCAAAACACATTCATTTTGCCATGTCATGATCATGCATCATATTGTGCATTGCATTGATTGTGTTCCCTTCTGTGTTGCCGGTATTTGTCCCCCCTCGATAGACGTGATACCGATGATGTGATCGTTGACACTGATGAAGACTCAATGTTATCTTCAGAAGTGCCAGGCAAGCAAAACCCCCTTGTTCATTCCGATAAAATCCCACTCTCTCGCTCCTGCTCTCTTTTACTGCATTAGGACAACATCGACGGAAGTGCATCGTTTCTCCGTTCGACGGCGCCGAGGCGGCACGTCCCGATCTGTGGTACACGCCGTTCTCTCTGACCAAGCTCCGGCGCGGCAGGGCCTACGCCACCTGCTCGCAGATTCCGCCTGCCGTCGCTCACCTAGTTACATCCCGACGACCTCCAGGTATCACCTCCGGCCTTGCTCCACCGTCCGTCTTCCCACGTCGCTGCATGTGGATCTTCCATAGTTCTTTGCCCAAAACGTAGCTCGTCCAGCGTACTTTCCATATTGCATTCTCGTCCTCACACCGTTTTAGGCAAACACAACCGTGTTGTTATCTTCCCTTAGGGCAAGGAATATGCTTCTTTTTTGTCGTCGCATGTGTCATCAACTATTATTGGCCAATAATTGTTTCCTTTCTACCTCTTTTTTGCAAACAGGGCTATCCATTTCACCTCGTTGCTATTGCGACCTTTTGGTGAACTGCACAAATTACTTTTTTCTTAAGAGTGTTTTGTGCAGTTGTACTAAAATGTCACATGGGCAACGTCTCTACATTTCAGTGCGACTGCACAAAGGGAGATTGGTTTTACTCTATCCTCCTCATCGAACTCCGAGCCTAATCTTCTCCAACTAGTTAGTCTTAAAAGAGACTGCAAAGGTGACCGTCTTCTATATATGTGTTTATTGTTTCATCAGCAGTCCTCTATTATTGTAATCACACTTAATATCTTTGGAACAGGGACGCTCAGCTCTATTTTAGTGGAACTGCACAAAATGATCGGAATGTTGCATGTTCCAGACAGCTACTTTTTTTCCCAACATGCCTTGTTGATTTAGACAGAGCTGGGGGGACATTGCTGCCAATGAAAGCATGGATCAATTTTAATTTAACACATTCTCACAACTCTGTCTTCAGTTGTGATGTAATTATTAGCTCTGATCTGCTAATAATTGACATGCATTAGCAAGGAAGTTAGTTTTTTTTATTGTTTCCGAAAGAGCATCGATGGCAAGACACGCGAAACAGAAGCTGAAAGCTCACACCATTGTACAATTTCATGTCTCGCTGAAAAATTATTTGTATAGTACGTCAATTATGTAAACAAATGATGGAAGCTTGATAGCATTGCGAGAAGCCTCTTCATCATCCGGGTCCATGTGCCATGCACAAAATTATACTCCCTCGTTCCTAAATATTTGTCTTTTTACAAATTTCAAACGGGCATATTTTAGAGTGTAGATTCACTCATTTTGCTTCGTATGTGTACTCCCTCCGTTCCTAAATATTCTATTAGTCTTTCTAGAGATTTCAACAAGTGACTACATACGGAGCAAAATGAGAGAATCTACACCCTAAAATATGTATATATATCCGTATGTGCCAGTCCATTTGAAATCTCTAAAAAGACAAATATTTGAGTAGTCACTCGTTGAAATCTCTAGAAAGACAAATATACTCCGGAGTATATTTAAGAACTGAGGGGGTAGTGCACAACCGCATGGGAGACTCAGCCCGGTCGTTGCGCCGCATTAATAGTGAGTAATGAGCAGTCAAATCGTAAGCCCCACCTTTCCCAATGTAAGTTGCTCTGAAGAAGCAACCATCAATACGCTCTTATTTGAATCCGCCCATACTACTCCATCCGTCACTGTTTATACAACGCGCTTCAGAAAAAAGAAAAAAAATCTATGGGACCAAGGCGACTAGCGATCGGCCTGAAAAATAGCATTGGTAGTTATAACACGGCGTATATTACTAGTAGACTAGCCACACTGGGAGTAACTTCGGTACTAACATCGAGTCCAACTTAGTAAATTTGCTTATGTGGCAATGAGTTAATGAGGAGAGATGTAATACTAGTAACTTAGCTAGTTACTGTAACATCAAATGTCCCAATGCAATATGAGTCTATAACCTAATAAATGAAGCTTTGTATGTTACCACACTATGTTACTACCCACTACTGAGGTAGTAACATAGTCTAGGGATATGTGTATGTTACTAGTGTATGTTACTCTCCATTGTGGCTAGTCGTAGAGGGAATAATGCGTACACACATGCATGTAGTGCTTCCACCCCGGGTACACACATGCATGCACTTACTCCACTCCGTAGTTAGATGGAGAGAAAATTGTGGACTTGATTGCGGTTACCACGCCCTAATTAATTGAGTATTAAACCAAACGCGTCTAAAGTCTCTCTGGTGGTGGAAATGCATTGAGAGAAATGCATCATAATGAAGCGCGCCCTGTAAACTGTGACGGAGGGAGGAGTAGTATGAAGGTTCAAAACCAAGTACGCGTATGACCAGTCAGTCAACGCACCTCCTCTTGGCATATCACTAACACGTGGGACATGAGTGTGAGCAAACCGATCTCAATTGACGGCAAAGAGCGAACCCGCCGTTCCTTGAGAGAGACGAGGAGCAAGAACACACAGACGGGTTCGCATGGAGGCCAAGATATATTCGAGCATGGTTGGTTGATCGATATCATTCATTACATGTTGGGCTGCCGTTTTCCGCCCTTCTCTGGAATAAACGTGTACTTTATCAGAGATAAAAAGAAATAAGAGTACAAACGCTCCACCATGCGGTTCTAGTAGTAGTACTACTCGTACTACTGCGCTTGGCTCTTCACCTCTTCGTGAAGTCGAACAATCATGGTACTCCGCATGTTGGGTACTACAGTGTATGCCTCTGACAATCTGACACCGAATGGACTGATGCATGTCCACCGAGGGTAGGTTGCATTAGTCAAAAGGCGTAAGCGAGCTTCACCTTGTCCTGCAAGCTTCTCCTCGTTCTGCGGGTTGACGGGACACACCAAAAAGTAGTGCTAGTCCATACTCCCTCCTTTCCGGTTAATATGGCTCAATCTTTTTTGCGGGTAAATGAGAGATCTTTATTCATATATAAGCATTCTTAGGACGATCAGCCAAGACACTGGTCACTAGGAAGCGAGGTACCCCGCAAAAAAAGAAGTAGGAAGCGAGGTGTTTCATCAAGCCAGCTCTTGGCCACATTCAAAGTGCAGCAAGCACGGTTCGCACGAAGATGCGCCGCAAGGTTTGCTAACCTGTTTACATGCTGAATAACAAAAAAAGAGGAAATATTACCGAGCGCTACTATTTGTAACAGGATATGAGCCAGAATTAAGCGAGAATTGTGGCGAGTGTTCCCTGCAATCAACTTCCATTATCACATGCGAGAACCCTCGAAGAGAACCAAATGTGTTGAAGATTGCTTTATCACATTCTAAAATTATAATAAGAGTGCAGATGCTCCTCCATCTGGTTCCTAGTACTAGTATAGTACGTACCTTTATAGACTATATTAGTAAACTTTGCGCTCGGCTGTTCGCCTATTCGGGAAGTCGAACAATAGTAGCACTAGTAGTATAGTGTATGCTTCTGGCAATCTCACACCGAATTAACTGTTGCACGTCCACCGCCTGAGCGAGGGAGAGCTTGCATTAGTCAAAAGTTTCTCCTTGTCCTACGAGCCACCGCGCGCAAGTAATGCTAGTCCATACTGCGTCCTCTCTGGTTAATATGGATTAATTTAAAACGAGATAAATACACTGTCTGTCACTGTATATTTGTAAAAATATGGTCAGTGGACTTCATAATACGCTCATTGCGCTCAATATATATATTTTCCGGTGTTTATACGGTCACTAGCTCACCCCGACTGAGTATGTGTGTGCATGCACGTGTAGGTTGAGCACTTAGCGTGATCGTGTGTGTTCCGTCGTGTGCTCGGACATGCATGCATTAGGGCATCGCGCGCGTTTTTGCGTCCATGTGTACGTGTGACTGTTGCATACACGTAGGGGGAGTACGTGTAGGGGACACTAAGGAGCAGTCAAATCACACGGTAAGTTAGTCGGAAGAAGCAACCATCATTTCACTCTTGAATGACACGTACGCAATATAAAATGGTTGATATGGAGAGAAAAAGAAAACCACTATATATACACTAGCAGGAGCCTAAGCTACAAGTCTGCTTGCTAAGGTTGCTCTCTTCACAAGCATAGAACGACGGGCCTGATCCCGCAGCTGGAGGAAGGGAACAATGTTCTACGTAGACGCGGTCGACATCGGTGAGGGAGAAAACCCACAGTCGGTGCGTCCCAATCGAGGGTCACCGCGGTTTGGGCCGATGCCGCGTCCCAACCGCCCTTTTAGCTATAGCCCGACGTCCCAGGTAGTCCATCTTCCTTTTGGAGCCGGCTTGCTCCACTGCCGTAGCTCCATCTCCATGTCGATCTTTCTCTACTTCTACCGGCTTCTACTTGTGATGAGTTTATGTCTCATGAACTAGTGCCAGTACTATTATTCCAATCACACTTCTTCAATATCTTTGCCATCAGGGATGCTCAGGTCGATTTTAGTGGAACTGCACAAAAGCATCGTATGATCCGAGTGTGCCATCCGTCTTTCCTTCGACATGTTCTACCTGTCCAGGGAATTAAATCATGTATAGGGTTTGGGGTTTAAGTCGTAGTGACCCCATCAGCAGTTTTTCTTTCATACACGCTCTCACAACTTTTTTCTTTAGTTGTGAAGTAAATATTGGCTATGATCTGTGAATCATTGAGACACATCAGCATGCGTGTTAGTTTTCCTTTGTATTTGATGGAATGTTGTAACAGGGCAACCTTGGAATAGGAATGAAAATGGAGTGGAAAGTTTCTGTTTTTCCGGAGAAAAAATGGAAACGGAGAGAAACCAACGTTTCATTTCGTTGGATCGCGCCATCGAGCAAAACCAACGTTTAAATCACGTCTGTCGTGTTCGTGTCTCACCCTCCTCCACGGCTCGACCCCACACAGTCGCTCGGCATGCCACTCACCGCAAACCGAGTATACGATAACTTTCCCGCCTGGTTGTTGATAGATCGTGCCATGGAGTACTACTAGCACTAATGGAAGAGATTGACGAGTTGGGGGAGGACAGCTAGCTGTAGCATGGACTCCCCAAAACTTTTTACATGCATGTTGTAGCCGGCTATTGCAACCTTTGAACGTGGAGTAGCCACGTGCACCCGGAAGCGGCACGGGCGACGCTCTCTCGGCCGGCGCGCCGCTTCAATGCCGGCGCCAGTGAGAGGTCGCGTCCACTCTGGCCGGGCATGAATGCGGCACTGACCGTTTCGGGCGGGAAGCACGCGCGGGTGATGAAAAGAGGGTTCGGGTTAGTCAGGACCGGCCGTGGCAGCGGTCCGGACATGCGCAAACAAGAGATGTTGTACGTTAATATTGCTGCATATATAATTAACAACGTAAATAATGTGCCAGTTGAACAAATATGATCGGAGATGGATATGGAAATGGAATTTTACGTAAACATGGATATGCATGTCTATGTCTATGTGTGTGTGCGTGACGACTCTCACGACCTGGAAGCGGGGGCGTGTTTTTGATCGAGTTTTCTTTCTTGGTACATTAGAAAATCAGTTTGTCCAATTCACATCTAGATGTTATTTAAGGATATCACATCTAAGCTCCCACAAGTATATAATGTAGCAACAAGAAACAAAAAAAACTAGGAAAAAAAATAGACCACAAACAGAGTGGACATCAACTTAGATGTGACATAACTATGTCGCATCTAGATGTGTCCTAGACAGACCCTTAAAAAATTGTCCACCAATTTTCGTTTCTTTTTTCCGTGAACGTGCGTATTCTATTTAAAACCACTGCTATGGAGAGATTTTTTTACTCCATTATAGCCTCTTGTTTGATAGAGTTTCTCGCGTCTCGCTCGCTCACCCTCTCCATATCAAAACAAGATGACAGTGTCCAGTCTATCTCTCTCCTCACCAGTGGTCACAGATCCGGCCGAATCCCGTCCGCTGCGGGAGGTGAGGAGGTGCAGCGTTGACGTTGTCGCCGTCGGCAACGGGGGGAGCTGATGCGCATTGTCCTCTCGGAGCCGGCGCTGGCGCGGACGAAGATCCTCTGCGCCCTTGTTCGCTGCCATCGTGTGGGCAGATCCCGCCCGCCCGCCTAAACGACATGTCGCCCACCTGAGGTATAACTTCTTGTACTGGTCCAGCTCCCCAGGTTGCTGCGTGCGGGTTTTCTTCTATGCGACTACTCCCCAGCTCCCCATGCATAGTAGGGTTCGTCGGCTGGTCCAACATCACCTACTAGTACTATTATAGAGGAAATGCCACTCGAAAAGTTGTCCTGATTTATGCCTCGGTGGAGGTATACATGTTGTTTCGACAAAAAGTACATGGTGGTTGTGCGGTCATTGTCCATATGGTGGTTGTACTATCACTGGTTAAATGAAGAAATGTTTTTTTCTCGGGTATCCTGGTTTAGTTCCCATCAAGATATAATTATAATGCTTCTGTTTGTTGGTGTACTTTTCATTAACCCTTTTTTATATTTTTGGAAACAGCGATCCGTGTCTCCATACCCGGGCATGTTTTCCTCAATTTAGTGGAACTGTAGAAAATTGGATGGCCATTGTTGTTCCGCCTCACTGTCCTCTGCCATGTGGTCCTTCCTTCCTCGAGCTTGATTACTAAGAAGAAACAGACCACAGTGAGGATTTGTCGAACTTCGTAGGTGCCTCACCCAAACTTGATGCCAAATGGATGATGCATCACCACGATGACCTATCGATGCTCATGGTCGCGCCTCATGGTTGCGTCGGCTGGTGAAGCTAACCGATTTTCAATGAAAACAAGCTGTCTTCCATCAGTGCTCTTTGCTTGTTACGCACAAAGATGATATCCTTCGTCAGTTCACCTTGGTTGCGTTGGAGACGCAGTCGTCTTTCACGTTGGTGCAATTTTATCACACAATTGGCTATGAACCAAATGTTTCCTCGACGAAGGATCGACGTTGGTACTAAGAGCATAAGTTCCGCGAGAGTAATGTGTTGTATTCTGGCCTATGGCCTTCATCTGTAAACCTTCTCTCTTAATCAATGAAAATGGCAAATCTTTTGCCTCGTTTCAAAAAAAAATAGCATAAGTTTTGTATTGATTTTTAAGCCTTCTCACAACTTTGTCTCCAGCTCCCGTGTAATTTTATTTGTCCAGCTATTAACTTTGATTTAAAAATGGTGTGGACTAAAAACCCAGATGGACATAGTAGCCCTCCATTTTTATTTACTCTGCATATTAGATTTGACTGAAGTCAAACTTTGTAATACTCTCAAACCTTTCCGATAATTGAAATTAAAATTCTTTATTTGTACAAACTCTCACACGTTTCCGATAATTTGGCGCATGTGTGGTTGTTCACTTAAGGGAGGGTAGTGTACCACACGTGAAGGACAGGAAGTGCGACCAGGACGCGTGGGCGTGGATCTTTAGTTCATCGGAAGTAGTACTCCCTCTGTACATTAAATAAAGAGTTTCGTTTCGTACTTACACAATTTAAAATGATTGTTATGGAGAGAATAAGAAAACCACTCCACTATATATTAGTCGTATACACACGAGAGTACTATATGGACGCAGCTTCATTGACTTAGTACACCTGCCTTTGGGTTTATGACAGGTGGGCCCAAAATGTGGCTAGCTCACCTGTCATACAGCCAAAAGCATATGGAGTGAAGGCACCGGAGCTCAGTCTGTACTACATTAGTATATATATAAGCGGGAGCCTCAGTGCTTGTTCGCTAGGGTTTGCACTCTCCACATGCTCGCCGCAATACATATATGTTACATGCTGGAGGCTCAGCGTTCATTTGCTAGGGTTTGCTATATTCACAGTCTCTCACCCTCTCTTCACCAGATATAAACAAGATTGCGTTGGCCTCTTGTCTCTCTCCCCCCTCAAAGCTGGTGAAGGAGGCGTCCGTATCCCGTCGCACCAGGAAGGGGAGGAGGTGCAGCATTAACTCTATCGCCTACGGCGAGGGAGGCAATCCACTGCCGGCTGCGCTCTTCTCTTTCACCCAGCGCCTGTGCGGGAGGGCCACCGACCCCTTCTTCCTCGCTGCCGTACATAGTGTGGGCAGATCCGGCCTCCTGCCGCACGCCTTGCCACATCCCGACGACCCTAAGGTATAAGTTTCTTTGAAACCGTCATTGCTCTAGCTGCATGTGGATCTTTTTCGATCTGTAGTCGAATCTAGGTCTTGGTTCAAAGAGGAAAGAAAGGTGCGGTGGGGTGGAGCATGAATCTAGGATGTGGTTCAATGAGGAAAGGAGGGAGGAAAAGTAGTATAGACTGGCTATCCAGCCATTTTGTTGGTCGAAAAGGGAAAAAGGGGGTAACCCAGTACACACATCTATAAGGAACCGATCTCTTTGTTGGAAAGGGAAAGAAACTGGGGGGGTCGGGTAGTTTGTGCAGGACTAGATTTGCTGCCCTCACATAGGAAAAATGCTCAAAGAGAACAAATATGGGACCAACACAGATATGCTGCTTGGCTACATACTCCGCATCACCCATTTATACGTGTGGACGCACATGGTGCTAGCATGTCCCATACAGCTATTTTGCTGTTGTTAATCTAAGAATGCCGCTGAAAAATTGAAGCAATGCCACTGTTAAAAGTTAATTACATTTTTAACAAATGTTGTTTCAAGAGAGTGTCTCTGTTAATATGAGTCAATGCTACCATTTTAGAAATGCTACTATCCTACTTTGTTTTCCATCCACGATAAGTTAGATGCTTCTTTCTGTCACCGTTTGTTTCATCCTCCTTTATCGGCAAGTAATTGTTTCCTTTTTTGCCTCTGTTAAAACAGGGGTATCGATTCAACTTGTTGCTATTGCGACATTTTGCTTCGCTACTCGAAACACTTATGTTTTAAGAGTGTTTTGTGCAGTTCAACTTGAATGTCACACCGGTGACTTTGCTTAATTTTGGTGGAACTGCACAAAAGGAGATCGAGATTTGTTTCCAGTCTTCATGGTGAGTTGTTTCAAATCTTGGTCTCATCCACATGATGTGCAGTGTGCTTTGAGATGTTGTACTTGTTTTGGTACTGTTTTAAATAAACGTTGAATTGAAGCTATTGTATTGCTGTCTTTTCCCATTAAGTAGTGAACAAAAATGGGACCAACCCAGACATGATGCTTGTTGCTTTGTTACAACAAACTCTGCATCACCCCTTTATAAGTAGATGGAAGCACATATTGTTGTTGCGCCCACTCTCCCGTGGAACTGTTTATGCTTTTCGTTAATCTAATGCAGCTGGTAAAATTAAGCAATGCCACTCTGAAAATTAATTAACTACTGAATCTTAGTTCAAAACTGCAACACTTGTTAGGAATGGTACTATCCTGCTTTGTAGTTTTTTCTACATGTTTAACCAAGGTATTGTTAAGATAATGTCTCTTTAAAAATGAATCAGTTGCATTGTTTTAGGAATGGTACTTTTCTGCTTTGTCATTCTTTATACATGTTGAACCAAGGCATGGTTAAGATAATGTCTCAGTCAATATGAATGAATCACACTGATGGAGAATTGCTCCTCTCCTGCTTTGTTTCCCATCAAGACAAGTCATCAACCGTTATTTCTCAGTAATTGTTTCCCTTATACCTATTGTTGCTTACAGGGATATCAAAATTAAGGCTCGGTTTTATTCCGACTTCGATTTTAGTTGAACTGCACAAAAGGAGCCAATGTGTCCAAGGCGAACTGCTGCGTTACTGGGTCCAGTTGGTCATTCCACTTTGCAGAAAGAAGCAGTCACTGGATGCGGTACATTACAGAAGGAATGACCGAGAAGCTTACAAAGTATTATTAGACACCGGTGACATGACTAGTCTGCAGAGACCATTGGCAATTTAACAACATGTGGAGTGCCCTGGGCAAAAAGTGCCCAAACAAGTACAAGAAGCTAAGACAGGACGCGATCATAGGCATTACATATTTTGAATGGGAAAAGCTTGTCAAAGTTTAATCATTGATGTTAGCAAGAAGACGTTAGTTTAATATATTGGAATTGGAAAACCTTGTCAAAATATGCTCATTGATGTTAGCAAGAAGACGTTAGTTTAATATATTGGAATTGGAAAACCTTGTCAAAATTTGCTCATTGATGTTAGCCAGAAGACATGCATTTGATATTTTTGAGTAGGACGCCCTTGCTATGAGAAGCGTCGAGTGTTTTTTCCTATTCCTGTGTTCAGTTTAGAAGTAAATAGTTACTCTACTGAGATATTCCTGTGTTAAGAGTTTGTTCTGAATATTATCTATGTAATGCCAGGCCTTGTGTTTGATTGCAAAGTTGAGCTTGGAATGTTGTGGCATGCGACATCACGAGCTGTTCACCGTGCCTCCTAAGAATAATGCTTCATATTTTTTTGCATGTCGATCTAATGTTGGTGATTTGCTTGTTAAGAAGATCATCCTCTTCTGTTGTTTCCGTGCATAAGAAGTTCATTGTCTGATGTTTCATTCATAGCCTATACATCATGTCGGGTAGGTTAGACGTGAAACCATATGATCTTCCGACCAACTCATGATATTAGGCCGTGATTGGATCGTCGTTTTCCAACCAAAACCGCTTGTAAAACTGATGCTTGTAAATTAAAGCAGATGGTCTCGGGCGAACGCGCTTGGTTGGTCAATTTCGACTAGTAAAATATTGGAAGTACTTCACACACGATAAAAATGTTGAACGACACTCGGATGATTGCTAATCCAACCGTTAGCTTCTGTTTCAGCCTTGCCCATGGATGGCAGGATACGCACGTCGTGCATGTATCGTCTGGTAATGTCGTCCATATAGCAATGCTCGTAAAATATACACTGGTCTCTCAAATTACACGTGTAACCCGCCGGTTTTACTTACAGACCTCGGGCCTTCTGATGACGAGTAAATTACACTTGTATGTTAATACAGGTTTGAAATAAACCAGAGCTCCCAAGCGCAGCCTTACCGTTTCATGCCGTCTCAATTTCTCAAAGGTGCTCATAGGTGTCCGATGATCCTGGCTTCCTGAATGAGCAGCGGGCGCTGTATCAGACCTCCGTAGGGCCCGCGAGGCCCTCTCCGTTGTCCTTCGAGTTGTTGCGCTCGCGGTGGCGCCGAGCATTGTTAATATGGTCAACGAACATGAGGATTCAGGAGATGACTTTATTTTGACTGGATGACACTAGGGACCCACTAGGGCCATAGCCGTACATACGCAAGTGCCTCCTTATTATGTACAACTATATTTTTTTTGCTTTCTCCTAGTTTCCTGACATCACGGTCCCACACCATTGTCAACCTATGTAGTCAATATAAACGAGAGAATTGCACAAGGTGCGGCCGACAGCTGGGACCAAGCAGCTCGAGCAGTATTTGTGTTTTTGAGGCGTGAGCACTGCAGAGTTTTTCTTGGCGATGATTTCGTTGTTGTTCAGAGGAGAGCAGGGTATTAACTTGGCGGGATGTGGCCCGTCTGGCCCAGGCCAGATATCCAGCCCAGATACTACTTTTTTCAAGATGAAAATGGCTAGCCCAGCTATACGTGTTTTTGAGGAATACCCAGGCAAATTCAACTTGTTATTCTCCGCCCCGCTGTGCTGCAAATCTTTCCTAGGAGGGATGCATTAGGCTTAATAGGAAAATGGGCTTTAAAAATAATAAATGGGATGTAATTATAAAAACTGGGCAGTAACTATAAAAAAATGCACCAAACACGAAATTAGTTTATAAAATATTATTTATGGATTTTGAAAATCTTATATTTTTAATGTTGCGCGCGCAATGTTTCGTTGGATTTTTACGTAATACAAATTTATATTTAAGCTGAATAGAAATTCCGGGATAAAAATATTTCGGATCCCATCAAAATGTGGGAAATTTTATTGAATTCTGTCTTCAACGGTTAGTTGAAATTATTAATCGTTGTCCTAGCTAGAAAATGGGCTGTACTTTTTAACACACTGTAAATGGGCTGTTGTAAATTCCATTAGAATTCAAAAATGGGTTGTACATTCTTACAAAATGCAAATGGACTATAAGTTCTCTGCCACACACTTGTGGGCCTACTAAGTGATGCGTCCCCTAAAAAAATAAGTTAACGCATATGCAAGGCTTTGTCAACTTATTATAGTCAACACACGGTTCTAGCAGCAGTGGCCGTTGGATGTCTATCCAACGGATGTCGTGCTTCTTCTTCAATCTCGGATATTCTTAGCTTCGGCTGCCCAAAAAATGATTCCTCCCCGTGACATCTGGGGTGCACCGTTTCGGAGGCTGACCTGTGGGCCTACTAAGTTGGAGCGTACCAAGGGCTTTGTCAACTTAGTCAACATAAACGATTCTAGCTTCAGCGACCGTACGATATCCATCCAACGGTCGTAGTGCTTCTTCAACCTCTGGTCTTCTTGGTCCAGCCGCCCAAAGCAACGCCGGTCGTGCCGCCTGCTCCTGCCTCCCGTGGCCGGTTGTGCTACCGCGGAGGCCTCACCGCCCCCATACTACTCCCACCACTGGCCAGGCCATCCCTCCACTCACCCACACCCCCTGTTATTCTGCGGCGACGGCAGCCTCACACCGCAGCCGAACCAGTGAACCCTCATACTCCTCTCTGTGCGGGCTTCCACTATTGCGTCTTCCCCGGCTCCGTGTCGTCCCCTTCCTAGGCGTCGCCGTCGTCCACCGCCCTGGTGCTCTCGGCGCGGCGTGGTCAACGTGGTCAACGACCGACTTCCATCGGAAGAGTACTCTACGTGGAGAGGCTGACAGCTGGGTCCACGGCGGCCGAAAGGAAGTGCCTCCTTATTACGTGCAAAATAATTATTCCTCCACCTGACAGCAGGGACCCATCGGACGGGCCACCTTATTTCGCAAAAAAAACGTTTCCCCCCTGACTGCTGGTACCCACCAGACGGGCCACCATATTTCGCGAAAAAAATGTTCCCCCCCTATCAGCTCGGACCCACCGGAAGTGCCTCTTTATTACGCACAAAAAAATGAATACTCCCCCTGCTAGCTGGGACTCACCTTGGTGGGAAGCTGACTTGTGGGCCTACTAAGTTGACGGGGATGGAGGGCTTTGCCAACTTAGTCAATATGAACGATTCTAGCTCCAGTGACCGTACGATGTCCATCCAACGGCAGTAGTGCTTCTTCAACCTCTGGTCTTCTTGCTCCAGCCGCCCAAAGCAGCGTCGGTCGTGCCGCCTGCTCCTGCCTCCCGTGGCCGGCTGTGCTTCCGCGGAGGCCTCACCGCCTCCATACTACTCCCACCGCTGGCCAGGCCATCCCTCCACTCCACTCACCCACACCCCCTATTATTCTGCGGCGACGGTAGCGCAGCCGAACCAGCAAACCCTCGTACTCCTCTCCGTGTCGGCATCCACTGCCGCGTCTTCCCCGGCTTCGCGTCGTCCCCTTCATAGGCCTCGCCATCGTCCACCGCCGTGGTGCTCTCGGCGCGGCGTGGTCAATGTGTTCTACGAACGAATTCCATCGGAAGAATACTGTACGTGAAGAGGCTGACAGCTGGGTCCACGGAAGCCGCAAGGAAGTGCCTCCTTATTATGCGGAAAATAATTATTCCTCCACCTAACAGCGGGGACCCACCGGACGGGCCACTAGTATTTCGCAAAAAAAAACGTTTGCCCCTGACTGCTGGGACCCACCCGACGGGCCACCGTATTTCGCAAAAAAAAAACGTTCCCCCTGCTGTCATCTCGGACCCACCGGAAGTGCCTCCTTATTACGCACAAAAAAATGAATACCCCCCTGCTAGCTGGGACCCACCTTGGTGGGAGGCTAACTTGTGGGCCTACTAAGTTGACGGGGACGAAGGGCTTTGTCAACTTAGTCAATATAAACGATTCTAGCTCCAGTGACCGTATGATGTCCATCCAACGGCCGTAGTGCTTCTTTAACCTTTGGTCTTCTTGCTCCAGCTGCCCAAAGCAGTGCCGGTCATGCCACATGCTCCTGCTTCCCGTGGCCGGATGGCCAGGCCCTGCGGCGACGGCAGCCTCACACCGCAGCTGAACCAGTGAACCCTCGTACTCCTCTCCGCGCGGGCTTCCACTGCCGCGTCTTCCCCGGCTCCCCGTCGTCCCCTTCCTAGGCCTCGCCGTCGTCCACCGCCCTGGTGCTCTCGGCGCGGCGTGGTCAACGTGGTCAAGGAACGATTTCCATCAGACGTGGCCTGTATGTGGAGAGGCTGATAGCTGGGTCCACGGCCACATCAAGGAAGTGCCTCCTTATTACGCGGAAAATAATTATTCCTCCACCTGACAGCGGGGACCCACCGGATGGGCCTCAGTATTTCGCGAAAAAAACGTTTCCCCCCTGACTGCTGGGACCCACCAGCTGCACCTTCGCACGCAAGGAAGTGCGTCCGGGCAAAAAAAACGATTCGCCCCCTGACTGCTGGGACCCACCAGCTACATCTTCGCACGCAAGGAAGTGCATCCGAAAAAAATGATTTCCCCCCTGACTGATGGGACCCACCAGCTACATCTTCACACGCAAAGGAAGTGTGTCCAGGCAAAAAAAAACGATTCGCCCCTCTGACTGCTAGGACCCACCAGCTACATTTTCGCACGCAAGGAACTGCCTGACAGTCGGAACCCACCTAGTCGAAGCGTACGTAGCGTTGTCATTCTGGTCGCGAACGTGTACGTACATATATACTGGTTGATCTAGAGGCGCGCACGTGTCGTAGTAGAGGCGCGTACGTGTCGTAGTAGAGGCGCGCACGTAGCATGTACACGTATGTACAGCGGCTAGGGTGCAAGAAAGAAAATACGGCCACGTATGTGTACATACGGGCGGGGTCTCGAACGCCTAGTCGCGCATACGTACGGTGAGGGCTCGTGTTCATGGGGAGGCAACGGAATGCGTCGTGTTCATGGGGAGGCAACGGAATGCGTCATGTTCATGGGGAGGCAACGGAATGCGTCGTGTTCATCGGGAGGCAACAGAACGCGTGGGAGCCAACCGGCTTGGACGGAACAGGCGATGGAAACGAGGCCTGGCGTACCGCAGAACAGAGGAAACGGACCTCCTACAGTCGAAACGGGGTTCCTATTGATCGGGAGGTGTCGGAGTAATGGGCCACGGGTAGGCAAACCCGAGCCCCAGAACCTTTCAAAACATCGGGGCAGACTGCGCCCCTCAAGACCCCGCGATGAAGAGCCGCCTCCTGGGAGGCGACGGTAACTATCCCTCATGGCCGAGTCCCAGGGACGGCTTCGAGTTAAGCCGACTCTTGGCTGGCGACTTCGAGATGAGCCGACTCTTGGCTGGCGACTTCAAGATAAGACGACTATTGGAGTCGGCCCGCGACTCCAACGATCTCCTGCCTTCGCCACGATGGCGGGGCGGGGTACGGTCATTGCGTGGCCGTCTCTACCCTGCCTACGAGGGGCTGGCATGGCTATAGTGCGCCGTATCGCTGGAGATCTCCATCGTGGCGCGGCATTGTTGCCATGCCTGCCCTGACCTCAGCCTTAGTGGGCGGTGCACTGTGCCCACGACGGCTACCTGTATGGCCCGGAGACGGCGGGACCTGCCCGTCAGCGGGAGAACAGAAGACGGCGAGAGCGCCCCGAAGACGGACCCGTGGGAGACGGCCCCCTGGAGTCGGCCAACCCCTCCCACGGGCCCCGCACGCCATTAACCAGACAAGACTGGGAATGGCGACAGTGATCGTCCGCCAGACAGCGGCACTGTTGCCATGACCCCATGACCAAGCCAGCGTCATCAGAAGCACTGCTACAGTACCAGGCCTGTCGGCGGGGCCCGCCAGTCGGCGGGGCCCGCCAGTCGGCGGGCCCCAGCAGTCGGCGGAGAAGACGGCGGCCTGAGAGACAGACGACTTGGACCCGCCCAGCCGGATTACCATTGTATCCCTCGGGGGCAAGCCTATATAAGCCCCCCGGGGCACCCATGCAAGGGGGATGGCTTCTCTAGTATTAGACCCGATCATATAGGAAGGAAGGAGCTAGCCTTGCCCTCTCCTACCTCCAGAAAACAGCTCCAGGAGCAACCTTGTATTCACTTTGCCATAGTGATCATGCGGAGATCCCGCAGAGCAGCAGTAGGGGTGTTATCTCCTCGGAGAGCCCTGAAGCTGGGTAAGATCCGCCGGCGTGCATGCCTTCGCCTCATCCCGCTTCCGGGCATCGGCGATGTTCTACTTGCTCCCACCATGATAAGCCATCCTTTGGCATATGTCGTACCCAACCCCGATAGGAGGGGTGTGGCGTACCGCAAAACGGAGGAAACGGACCTCCTACGGTCGAAACGGGGGTCCTGTTGATCGGGAGGGGTGTGGTGTACCGCAAAATGGATGAAACAGACTTGTGTTGGAGCGCTACGGTCGAAACGGGGGTCCTGATGATCGGGAGGGGTGTGGTGTACCGCAAAACGGAGGAAACAGACCTCCTACGGTCGAAACGGGGGTCCTGTTGATCGGAAGGGGTGTGGCATACCGCAAAACAGACGAAACGGACTTGTGTTGGAGCGCTACGGTCGAAACGGGGGTCCTGTTCATCGGGAGGGGTGTGGCGTACCGCAAAACGGGACTCCACGAGATATTGTTCATCTCCACCGTCGACCTCCTCTAGCCTCCACAGGCTACCGTCGACCTCCTCCAGCCTCCACGGGCTCCTATTCATCCAGCCTCCACCGCACGCTACTCCACCGGCTACTGTTCAACCACCCCTCCACGGGCACCCCTCCACCGTCTACTGTTCATCCAGCCCTCCACACCACGGGGTCCTGTTCAACCACCCCTCCACGGCTACCCCTCCACCATCTACTGTTCATCCAACCCTCCACACAACGGGGTCCTGTTCAACCACACCAATGGTTCCTGTTCATCCAGAGGCAACGCCATCACTCACTGTTCATCCAAAGGCCCCCCTGCAACGCTCATTGTTCATCCTAGAGGCAGCATCGATCGGCTTCAGTTAGCAGCAGTAGCGAAGGAATCGCTCCATCGGGTTCAGTTAACAGCCATCGATCGATCCCTCGGGTTCAGTAACGCGTAGCATGCAGTGCAATCGCTCGGGTTCAATTAGAGCCGAATGCCTCGCTCGAGTTCAGTTAGAGCCAACGCCTCGCACACACACGCATACCTGTACAAGAGAAACGTGCATCGCTCCGCCCCCGACCTCCAACCGTAATCGGCAAGTGCCCGTAATTTTCCTCCCCCTCGCTTCTACCACAGTTTTTTCCGTCATGGACGGCCCAAAGAATGTCACACAGCTGCGTCTCTAGCCCGCCCAGGACGAAAAGCCCATTTTCTGTCATGATTTTTTGTCATAGAAGTAGGAGCCCACCACATCTATGATAATACCGGGTTTTGTCACAATTATCGTCATAGAAGTGTCATATGTATGACAGAAAAAAATTTCGTTCGACCCAAAATGTCACGGATGTGTCTTTTTTTTGTAGTGGCAGCTCCTTGGAGATGGAGGACGGGGCGGCTGAACCAGCGGGACGATGAGATGGACGACGGATCCTCATCTAGGGAGGTGGACGAGGGACGTCGAGCTGTTGCGGTGGACAACGTCAATGGGGAAGAGGCTCCTGCTGGGCAGCGGTGAGGTGGCGGATGGAGGAGGGTGGGGTTTCGCGGCTGGAGCAGAGAGGTTATGGTGGTCTGGGATTTCGATTGGCGAAAAGGAGGCGATGGGAGGGGGTGAACCATGACTTAGGGATGCGCTTGTCGAAAATGTAGGGTGTGTTACAAAAGTACCCCCCCACCAATTTGAACTAGCGGCCCTTTCGGCTCAGGTTTAGAAGGGGGATTTCGGGTGTCGGGATTTCGCAGCTGGAGGGAGTTTTCGCATGTGTTGTAATTTCGGGATAGCAAGGCGCGGGTTGTGAAGGCACCAGTTTTGGGAGCACGATATCTGAATTTTCGGGATATAGCAAGGCGCGGGTTGAATTTCAGGGACAAGCCTAACGTGTAATATTGTACTTGTACATACCAAATCCATTCGCACTTCCCTCAACCAAAGAAAAACAAAAAAAATAAAACTATTCACACCACACAAAGAGAGAGTCTTGCCCCGTTTTACTATACAAATGCTATTCAAAGCTACTCCCTCCTTCCTTCTATATAGTGCCTAATGCGTTTTTTGATGCTAACATTGACCAAATATTAGAGCAATAATAATGACATGCAACTAAACAAAGCACACCGTTAAATTCGGGTGTGAAAGGAGCTTTCAACGATATAATTTTCACATTGTGCATGTCATGTACTATTGATCTTGTCAATAGTCAAAGGCGGTCTTAAAAAACGCATTACGCCCTATATAGATGGAAGGAGGGAGTATGAATCCATGTTATGTCCAATTAAATTTTTTCGCTGGCTGTATAATGCACGTAACCTACTCATACCAACATTTTAGTGCATTCAAAATGTCTATACTACCTCTGCAATTCAAACTGAATTTGAATTTGTTTCTCTATTTCAATAAGAATCTACAATCATGTTTGTTGCCAACTTCAACCATCATTCATGTGTTACCTTAATAACACACCACATGATTACTATAGAGATAGATATGAATTATGTGTACTATATGAACTCGAATTCTATTTTTTGAATACACTTGATGTTTGATTCCAAATAATAGTACATTTGATGTACTAACTATATATTAATAATATAAACCATGTTCCATACGTACACCGTGTTTATCACACAAAGTATAGTGCCTCGCCCCCTACATTATGACAAGTATTTAGCCCTGAGCTGCAAAAGCCACACATTAATCCAAATTATAATCAATGTTCTACATTATGATATCTTCTTCAAGTATCCGTATCAACTTTTTTATAATGCATTATGATCTTTGTTCGTCTTTTACGCCTTCACGATCCTCTTCTATTTGTAGCTAGCTAGCGCTAACTTTCTATCATTCATGCACACGCCCGCCCCCCTCTCACCCTCCCTAAGCGTCCCCTCCATCACGCACGTTTGTTATTTCTCTTGAGGTCGTTCACCCGCGGTGTGTGTAGGCCCCCCGGCTCCTTCTTTCCAGCACACACCGGTCGATATACCTCTGTAGCCAAGCATGCCTACCACAAACACATATATACTTCCCCTCTTCTCTTGTCACCATCCATGCCCCCTATGTCCAATACGGTTCCACACAGGTGCACACTCCCGCCCCTCTTTTCATTGATCTCATACTCGCACACTCCTCCCCCCTCGACATGGTAGGCCTCTCGCACTACCTCCTAGCTGCACCCCTCTTCCCATGTCTGTCTCTCTGGACCTTATTTGCTTCTAACACATGCATGCATGTATGCGTATCTATCTCCCTACATATAGCCAGGTCAACTATAATTCTTTTTCCCCATGCACTGATACACTTACCTCACTAGTTATGTCTCCCCCTTTCTCGGACACACAATGGTTGATCTTCCTATGTAGTTACGTATGCTTACCACAACCATATCGTCTCCCCTCATAATCCTTGCATACCTCCTAACCCGTCTCTCACAAGCACGTGCATAGACAGACAGACATCCCCCACCCTCTCTTATTGATATTGCACTCATACCCTCCGTTTGTCTAGCATGCCTTTCCCACCATTTGTGAGACGCCACTCCACCACTAACCCTCTGACACTCTACCTTTGTCTTTCTTCCAACCTTATTCCTCTGCTACACATATCCATGGATGTCGATCGATCTCACTCAATGCATAGCTAGGTCTCTCTCCTTCCCCACACATATACTAGTCGATCAGCCTCTGCCCCCTCCCCCCCCCCACACACACACCGATAGTCGAACGTTGTAGGTAGGTATCCATGCCATAGAGAAAAACTGCACCTCTGCCCTCTCAAATTCTAGTAGGCCAGCCGCCCTATATCTTTGATGTGGGCAAACACAAATTCGATGGCACTCTTTATTGATCGCGCAGCCACACACTTCATCCCTGTTTTAAATTCTATCGATATCTCACGTCCATGCCTCCATTTCACATGCATTGCATATGTTACTTTTTTTGTTTGAGATATCATCGACACATTGCCTCTGTTTCGCACAAACCATCTCTCTCACACCCACCCACGTACATACCTGCACCTAAAGAAGAGGTGCACGCAGGACGCACATACTCACGTCTCGTTCCCGGCCACACCCACGCGGGTACACGGTGGAGTTCGTTTCTACACGAAAAGGCAGCCCACGTGATAATTTGACGCGTGTAGCGGTTGTTAACTCGAAGGAGGGTCAGGTTCCACACCTAGACGAAATAGAATATAAAATGATTGCCGTGGGGAAAATGGAAAAATGGGTTTGTCTCTTGTCACACCATCTCACACAAGGCGGCGACGGCCTCTCTCTCTCTCAGCGTTGGTCAGTGATCTAGCCGCATCCCGTCCACCGGTGGAAAGAGAGGATGTGCATCGTCTCTTGTTCGACAGCGTTGAGGCATCACTCTCGATCTGTGGTACCCGCCGTTCTCTCTGACAAAGCTCTGATGCGGTAGGGCCTTCGCCACTTGCTCGCTGCCGTAGTATGGGCAGATCCCGGCCGCCGACGCCCTCCTAGTAACATCCCGATGACCCTCAGGTACAGCTTCCTTCGGCCTTGCTCCACTGCTCATCTTCCCAAGTTGCTGCATGTGGATCTTTTTTAGTTGTTTGCTTAAAACATATCTCGGTCGACGTACTTTCCATCTTGCAATCTCGTCCTCAAACCATTTTTTATAAACCACCATGTGCTATCTTTCCCTTATTACATGGAATATGCTTCTTTTTTGTCGGTGTATGTGTCTTCAACTCGTGTTATTGGGCAGTAATTGTTTCCTTTCTACCTCCTTTTGCAAACAGGGCTATCCAGTTTCACCTTGTTGCTATTGCGACCTTTTGGTGAACTGCACAAATCACTTTTTTCTTAAGAGTGTTTTGTGCAGTTCTGCCAAAATGTCACACGGGCAACGTTTTTACATATCTATGGGACTGCCGAAAGGGAGATTGGTTTTGCTATCCTCCTCATCCAACTCCATGCCTAATCTTCTCCAACAAGTAGTTAGTCCTAAAGAGAGAAGTAGAGGTGATCGGCTTCTATTTGTGTGTGTTATGTTTCATCATCTAGTTCCACTATTATTATGATCACACTGACTGGATATTTTTGCAAACAGGGATGGTCCGCTCGATTTTAGTGGAGCTGCATAAAATGATCGGGTTGTGGTGTCCTCCATACACCTATTTTTTGGCTACAGAGCTGGGTGAAACTAGCTCCCAAGCAATGAACACTATACCAAGGAAATGGAGCCATGCCTACGAACAACATCGATCAATTATATATTTTTCTTTATTTGTACACCTTTTCACAACTTTGTCTTCAGTTGTGATGTTAATATTAGCACTGGTCTATGAACCATTGAGATGCATTAGCAGCCATGGTAGTTTCATTTGTATTTGATGGAATGTTGTAACGAGATAATCTTGAGGCAAGACACATGAATCCTAAGTTGAAACATTTTTTTCCTGCGGGAACAAAAGTTGAAACCTTCATAGCATCACAGTACAATTTCATTAAAATGATGCGTACATATAAACAAATCATTAAGGATTGATAGCAATGCCAGAAACAATTCAACTTTGTTTCGCCGACATGTGGGACATCCTTCATCCACTCCACCTGCCATGCAGCAATATTGAGTGCACAACTGCAGGGAAAGATTCACCCTGGTCGTTGCGCCACAGTAGTAATCACTAGTGAGCAGTCAAATCATAGAGCCCCACCTTCGCTACAGTAAGTTGCTCGGACGAAGCAACCATCATTTCTTTGGTCCTTGAATCCGCTGGTACCCCCATATTCCCAGAGTAATAAGTTGCTCGGGCGAAACAACCATCACTTCACCTTTCCCACAGTATGTACTAGTACCTCCTTTTTTTACTCTAGAAACAACCACATGCGAATATTGGCAGTAGCAGCACAACAACTGAATCAAAAATTGAAACCAACCAATGAACTACTACCAATCATGAGCATTTGCTAGTACGTATCATGTACTCCGTCTGTCTATGTATATAGGGCTTAATGTGTTTTTCGAGACTAACTTTGGCCCTGTATGGATCCATGGATTAGAGTTAGTTTGAGCTAGTTTGGGCTCAAATAGCCATAAAGTATCCAAACATGAGGGTTAAATTGGAGCAAGTCGGACTTGTTCGGTTCAACCGCCTCCCTAGGTGTTTGCGGAGGAATTGGCCAGCGCGAGGCAGTTCTATAGGTGGGCAGGCGGCTTGTAAGCAAAAGTTTCTCCTCGTGCTGCGAGCCACCACTAAGGATGGCAATGGGTCGGGTTTGGATCGGGTTGAACAATATCAAATCCATCCATATCCATGAAGACAACCTTTGCCCGCCCATGAAAAAATCCATGGGTGAAAAATTGTGTCCATGTCCAAATCCGATGGATATCCATTTCCACTGGATATCCATTGGGTCCTCTCGAGACATATAAAATAAGACTTAACACAATATTAACATAAAACCTTCCATTCTTCACCTCATGGCAGGCCAGGCTTCACTTATGGTAAATCAACATACAGTAACAACCTAAGATCATTTATTATTTTTCTAATAGATGAGAATGACGAGTCATTTAAGAAGTATATAAAAATAAGGGAAGGGGTGTTGGAGTATGTTACGGAGGGGATTGACTATCAACTTATAAAAGTTACGATGGGGATTGTGTAATTTCTTATGCATGTTTTAGATATAAAAAAGTGTAAGATTGCAGTGGGACATGTGAACATGGGGCAGGGATAGCAGATTTTTTTCCCATTAAGTCATACTATCGG